>NW_007160328.1:16179-28422 GCF_000164805.1 Carlito syrichta | reverse complement strand
TTAAGAGTTTAACATGTTTCAGTATGGATCTCTTTGGGTTTATGATGGATTCCAAAAAAATTGGTATTATCTTTTGGAGGGAAGTCCCCTTGTAGTACACTTGGAATTTGTTCCTCTGTGTCAAATAATCAATAGAATTTTTTATCTGGAAGTTTTGAAAAGGTTGCATCACAATTTGCAGAAGAAATGCCCTGAGTTGTGGCAAACAGGTGACTGGTTCTTCCACCATAGGAATGTCCTTGCCCACACTGTGCAGAGTGTTCAGCAGTTTTTGACCAAAAATGGCATGACTCCCATGCTCCACCCTCCTTATTCACCCTGTTTCACCCCAAGTGACTTTTTGTTTGTTTGTTTTCCTGGATGAAAAAAATGTCCTCAAAAGGAAACATTTTGCTGATGTGGAAGAGGTGAAATAAGAAGCAGCAGAAGCACTAAAAAAAATTGATCAGTTCAAAAACTGTCTTGAGCTGTGGAAAAGGTATCTCAGTAGGTATATTATATCAAATGGAGAGTACTTTGAAGGTGACTGAAGTTTAAACATGTAAGAAGAAACATAATACTTGTAATAAATAAATTCCATATTCTACTTAGAGTTTATTGAGATTCTTAAATTTGTATATCCATGTCTTTTCTCAAATTGAGGAAGTTTAGGCCATTTCTTTTTCCAATAAGCTCTATGCCCCTTTCTCTCTCTGTCTTCCCCTTCTACAAATGCCAAAACATGTTTGTCTTTTTTATGGTGTCCCATAAGTTCCTTGAGCTCTATTTACTTTTCTTAAATATTTTCTACCTATGTCTCAATTAAATAATTGTTAATGGCATGTCTTCAAGTTTACTGATTCTTTATTCTACCTGTTTGAATCTGCTATTGAACCCCTCTAGTGAATTTTCTATTCAGTTGCTATATTTTTCAGCTCCCAAATTTCTTAGTTTCTTTTTTTAGAATGCTCATTGTTTATGCTATTTTGTTCATGTTTACTTTTTCTGGTTTATTTCAGTCTGTGTTTGTGTTGCTCTTTAGCTCTTTGAGCATATTTAAGGCAGTTGTTCAAAAATATTTTTCCAACAACTGAAACCTCTGTTTCTTTATGGTTGGTTTCTGAAGATTTATTTTCGTCTCTTGAGTAGAACATATTTTTCTTTTTTTTATGCCTTGTGTCTTTTGTTGAAAATCAGGTATGTGAGGAAAAAAACAACAAAAACAAAAAAACAGCCACTTCTCTCAGACTGGTTCCATGTTGTGGAAGACCTTCACTAATCCTCCCAGTGTAAAGATGTAAGATCTTCTTAGGCCTTTTCTAGCGTTTCTCTTTCCCGGACCTGAGTGTGTATCCCTCCCTGTGCCCCACTTTTCTCATATACATGGCTGTTTTTAAGTGTCCTGATTCTCTAAAAGTCTCATCCCTGCTTCTTCTCGAGGCCTTAGATGGTAAATTGGGTTCCTCTTCCTATAGTTTGTTGTGCTTAGGTGCCACGAGTCTCAGGTTTCCCACACTATGGCCACTGCTTTTATAGACTTCAACTTGATATTCAAACTATGCCACTGTTCTCATCTGACTTCCAAGTCATGAAAGACAGAAATCAGTTTCTCAGGCAGGCCCTGGACAAGCCAAAATATTGCAAACAAGTTTCACTCTTTTCTTTCTGTCCCAAGAAATGATCCACTGTACTGCACCACATCAGGGAGGGTTTGTGGCAAGGGGAAACAATACATCAAAAGCTTCCTAGCATTTTAATTATTGCTTTTTCATGCTTGAGATGTTTTGAGGGGGTTACTGGAGACACTTGGCTTATTTCTAGAACTCACATACACACACACACATACAACTATTTTAGACTATCTGTTGTTGTTTATTTGATGTTGATGTGGGGAAAAAGGGGCGTGGGACTTCCTAGTATGCTATGTTGTGATCCTCATCTCTAGAAGTATCTCTGTTTTTTTAAAAATTAATATATTCATCAACTAAATAAGACACTTTTATTTTATTTTGGTATGACAATAGTAATATTCATTGAGCACTTACTATGCACCAGGTACTGTATGTGCTTTGCTAATTTAAATTATACTATATTCTAGGTGGCATTGTTGTCCCCGCTTTATAGGTGAAAAATCTGAGGATCAAAATCCATAGGCCATATGGGACTAATGCAGACACAGGGTGAAATGGAGATTTAATTGTTCAGTAGACAATGTAAAGGCTATTTATAGTCTACAGTAGGCCAGAAGAAGTTTGCTGGATCTCACCCCATTCTCCAATTTCTCCTGACTCTATTAATGTTTTAAATGAAATCTCAGGCCTGAGCTATGCTCACACTGGAATGTGACTATGGCTGTGGATTAGTCAAGTAATTGCCCTTTTCCTCTAAAGCAGGAGGTAACACATGGTGCATTATTTTGTTCAGGAGGGCAAGAGAGGTCCAAATCCAGCCTTTTGGTGGGTGAATAACCAAGGGGATGAAGTAGAGTGGAGCTTTAGAAAGATGAGAGACCTAACCCGCCATGTGGCCAATGTCTTTACACACACCTGTGGTCTTCAGCCGGGAGATGGTCTGGCCTTGATTCTGCCCCAAGTGCCTGAGTGGTGGGTGGTGAGTGTAGGCTGCATCCGAACAGGTCAGTGATGCATGGAGTTTCCAATGGATCTCAAAGCTGGTCTAGAGAAAATTGGTCCTGGGATATTATCCAGACTTGCATCAATACAGCTCGGAAGGTCTAGCCTGAGATCCTGTGCTAGGACTACAGAGCAAGCCTGCGTGGCTTCTGAGGATTGACTGTTCAGTCAGAGACAAAATGCTTTCTCTTCTGCTTACTCTCTTTTTATCTTGATAGTCTCCTCTTCCTCACATTCCTTCACAAATTATCTTACCCTTTCTTACTCTCTCCCTAAAACTCTCACATTAATACACTCTCAAGTGCAATGTCATATATTCTTTCTCTCCTACACACACACACACACACACACACACACACACACACACACGCACTTTTCTTGCAGTCTCAGGCATTCTCACTTTTCTAAAGATTCATTAACTGTTAGCATTTTTTCATATTTGAGTGTACTCTCTCTCCCACTCTCATGTCTTTAAAACTTTAAAAACCCAGAGCTTAACTGAGAATAATGCGTTTCATTTAGTTGCCATATTTCCTGAGTCTCTTTTCATGTAGAATAACTCCCCAGGCTTTTCTGCATGCAATGACATTTTTAAAAGATACAAGTCAGTTGTTTTGCAGAATGTACTGAAAATTTGTATTTTTGACCGATTAGGATGATATTTGTGCTAAAAACGTTTGGAAAGAGTACTATTAGGGCAGTGCTGTGTTCCTCAGTGCACCTCCTCAGGAGGTGTACAAAGTTGGTTTGTTTCAACATCAATTGTATTGTTTCAACACTTGAGCAAGTTGGTAGTTATGACATTTCTCTTTTCAAATTTTAATGTGGATAGGAATCACTTGTAAAACTTGTTAAAATTCAGATAGCAATTCAGTAGGTTTGGCACAGGGTATGAGATCCTGAATCCTAGGTAGCACTGCTACTATTTGTCCTCTGGACCATCCTATGTATAGTAAAATGTTAAGAATTTCCACGCAGACAACCCCAACCTAAAGCCCACGGTTGTGAAGATGAAATCAAACAAGCAGTTTCTTTCTCATTCTCAGGGATTATCTTTATGCCCAGAGCGACCCTGTTAAAAGTCAAGGACATTCTCTACCGACTACAAGTGTCTAAAGCCAAAAGCATCATGATCACAGATATTCTTGCCCCAGAGGTGGACTCTGTGGCTTCTGAGTGCCCTGTTCTGAAAACCAAGCTCCTGGTGTCTGATCACAGCCGCAAAGGATGGCTGGACTTTCGATCACTGGTCAAGTGAGTTTCTGGCTTGATGAATATGGTCTCTGGGGACAGGTAGGAGAAAGCCATGCACTCCCAAGTGGTGAGAGACAAGCAGCTTGTGGTAAGAAGCGTCTCTTCCCAATGATGTCACTGAGCTTTTGCATGACTCTAGGCTAGTTCCTTCCCCTCTTTTGTTTGCTCTCAGTTGCTTTATCTGCAAAAGTCGAACCTTTTACAGGAAGCTCATCTTTTATGCTCCTCTCATTATAGTATACTCACACCTGGGACTGTGTCTAAAAGATTTGTAAAGCCAGGGAGTAATTGTGATCCATATTTCTTATAGGTGGGAAATATAAAATCTTACTTTTATATAAAATAATATATGAAGAAGTTGATTGAAATTTAAAAAATTTTTAAGGTGCAACTTGAGATTTTAAGAAAAATGGAATGTCTAGCCATGGCTGGCAGGCAGCTCTAGGAATACACACTTTCCATCTCCCAAGGACTAGCTGCCTTGAGAGTCACCTTGCAGCCAAAATTAAGGAAATGTTGGAGTTGAGAAAGATCCTTCTACGTCCAAAATTCTGATCTTCAGCCTTCAGGCATGTCTCACATTTACACATGCTGGATTTGTTTTCTTGGAGCAACTCCTGAGCTTTTAAAAGTTCGTTATGTCAACCCCAAAAGACAACCATTGCAACCCAGTCACATATTATACTAGATTCTGAAATCAGACAATTTAATGAAACAGCTTAAAATAAAGAATATTCTTGAAAAAACTCTCAAATTGCCCAAAGTCAGTATGTACCACTTCTTAGCAAGAACAGCAGAACCAGCGCTTTCTCCAGCATTGGAATTTGTTGCAGTTTCTTTTACCAACACAGAATACTTGGATTTACAATTACATTAGGCACAAGAGCCCCTCAGTCTAGGAGAAACTCCTGAAAATCAAGGCACACTGAGGGAGCCAGAGATTCTATCTGTCATTTCGAATTCATGCCACTGCAGACATACATTGTGTGCAGAAATTATATAGATTTCTTTCACTCTCATTCTCCCTTCTTCATCCCCCATCACTGACACCACAGAACTTAATTCCTATAAAATTAGTTCATATAAAACCAAAAAAACCCCCAAACAACTAAAAAGCTTGGCAGTATAATTAAGAGTACAAACTATGGCTCAGTCTGTGTTTGAATTCTGGCTCTGCCATTTGCTAGCTGTATGTCTTTGGGTAAGTTGTCTAACTTCTCTGAGCCTCAGTTTAGTTTTCTGAAAAGTTGGTATGATTAGAATAGTACACAATTCCCAGGATTGCTCAGAGGATTAAATGAATTTATATTTGTAAATCACTTAGAGCATTGCCTTGATCATAGCCAGTGTTATGTAATTAAGTGTTTGTAAAATAGTTTTTTAAATCATTGTACTTTCCCAATTTTTTAAGCAAAAAAAAGCTAGTCCACTCATCCAAATTTCCTATTTATTCAGTTGAATGCCTAACACCAGGAGAGCCAGTTTTTCCTCCAGTGTTGCAAACCCCCAGTTTTCTGTCCATGCCTCATGTGGTATCTTTTGCGTCCCCAGAGGATGGAATAAGCAGCAAACACAACTTTCCTTCTTTGTTCTTGAATTCCTTTGCAGATCAGCATCCTCAGACCACACCTGTATTAAGTCAAAGACCATGGACCCAATGGCCACCTTCTTCACCAGTGGGCCCACAGGCTTCCCAAAGATGGCAAAACACAGCCATGGGCTTGCTTTACGTTCCTGCCTTCCTTCAAGGTAGAAAAGGGTACACCTGTGGATCCCTGGTCTGGTGCGAGCAGCATGTGTGTGTGTGTGTGTGTATGTGTGTGTGTATGTGCGTAAATAAATAACGTGACTCCATCTTGTTTCTTTCTTCCACTGTCTTCCGTTGAGACATTTGGTGTCTGAGAGGTAGAGGAAGGGAATTTAAAATGTTTGCTGACAGAAGCTTCAGAACAACAAGAGGGACACATGTGGGTCCTGAGTATCTTCAAAGGAGATGTGGAAGAAATGTGGATGGAGACAGAAGGCATTTTGCAAGCCACACAAGCCATTGCATTTCTGACAATGGCTCTATAGCTTTATGGGGAAGACAATATTCTAGCAGGGTGATCTGAGGTGGCAGAGCCTCTCTTCTCCCCCATTATGGGCAAATCAGACTTGGAGTTTCCCAGCTGCAAACTACAAGGGAAGGAAATATCTGAAATGAAAGTGTGCCAAGCTGTTGCTGCTAACTGAGAACAAACAATACATAGAAGCTGAAGCTCTGGCCTTCGGTTAATCATTCGATCAACTTTACACCAAACCTCTCCATCCCTTCTCCTTCTCCTCTCCAACTGGCAATATTCAGAACAGAGAAAATTCTAAGTATTTTCCAACTTATTAACTTATTAACCAGAACAGGGGGCAGAGAAGTCTTCATGTGTTTGCCAGAACAGGAGGCAGTGGGTATTTGTACCAATTATAACAATAGAGTAGTGAATCCCTTGGAGAGATGAAGGTGAGAGAAAGGAGAGCTTTCTGGGGGTTGAACAGTATGTGCAAGGGAAAAAATATATAGAAAAAGGTATTCAAGGAACTACAGAGACTTGAGAATAGCTGGCGCTCATAGTGTTGGATGGAGGGCCAATAGTAAGAGTTGGAAACGGGAGCAGCATTTAGATTATACAGTGTCTGGCAGACCTTGACATAGAATTTGTACCTTATTAGAAAAACAATGAGTAGGTACTAGAAATTCTTCAGTAAAAGAGAGACCTGATCAGATTTGTATTTTGAAAGGTCACTGTAGCAGCAGGATGGAGAATGGGTTGGAGAAAGTTAGAATGAATTTGTTAAAGACCAGCTAGAGGATCTTGGAATAATCCAGGTATAAGATGATAGTGGCCAGACCAGGTGGTAGAAACATGAAAGAAGTTAACACAGCTGCGATTTCAGGAGAGAGTGAACTGGATCTTTTGGCTAGACATGGTAGATCAGAGAAGTCAAGATTGACTCCCAGGAATCTGGTTTGGAAAGTGTTTCTAGGTACAAATAGAACATCAGAAGAGAATCACTTCAAGGAAGGCAGTATGAATGAATGAGTTTCAGTTGCATGTGATTAGCAATGTGATTTGGAAGTATACCTTTAAGATCTGGGGTGGTGGTGGCCTAAAGTAATGCTGAAAACACATGAACTGAGAGAACAGGGTGGGTCCCTAGCTGAAAACCAGAGTCCTCAGTCCTTCATCATATCCCCATTCCATAATAACACAGCTGAGGTGACTGCATTTTGGAGTTAGCAGGAAATTATTGCAACTGAAGATGTCTGATGTCTTCTGGTGCCTGTCTGACTCAGGTTGGATTCTGGCTGTCTTGAGGTCCCTGCTTGAACCATGGGCAGTAGGTTCTACAGTATTCATCCATCATCTATCCCAGTTGAACCCCAAGGTCATTGTACAGGTAAGAAGACTAACCTTCCAATATCAAAACACTCCCAGAAGAAACATACATTTCCAGGTCCAAAGCTGGATTCTGCTAAGAAATATTGTTTTATGTACAGTAGCTCATGAACATAAAATAACCCTGGCTCTGGACTTCTTGAAGTGTGGAGCATTGAATCAGCACTGTTTATCAGAATCAGATCAAAATGCAAGTTTGAAGAAAATGCACATTACTGCTGCAGGAGAACTCTGCTTTCTGCTCCACACTTCTACTGAAAGCTACTAAAGTTCTAAGATGAGTTATAGAACACAACTTGAATATTAAAACCCAGAGCCCACACTTGCTGAGTACTAACTGAGAACCAAGCTATAAAAAATGCCCTGGATACATATGATCTCTAATCCTTGCCTAATCAGGAGAGCTCCCTTGGCTATTTTTTTTTTTTTTGAGTTGGAGTCTCACTCTGTCTCCCAGACTGGAGTGCAGTGGCTGCTCCCAGCCACCGCAGCCTCGACCTGCTGGGCTCCGGTGGTCCTTCTGCCTCAGCCTTCCAAGTAGCCGGAATTACAAGTGCACGCTACCACACCCAGCTAATTTTTCGATTTATTGTAGAGATGAGGTCTCGCCTGCCCAGGCGGGTCTCGAACCCACGGGCTCAGGCAATCCACTCACCTCAGCCTCCCAAAGGCGCAGGATTACAGGCTGAGCCACCGAGCCTGGCTCCCCTTGGCTATTTTTAACAAAAACCCACTTCAGTGTAGCTTAATGGAAGAAGGAATATATGGGAGGGAAACATTGGGACATTTCACGATACCACAGAAAGACAGCTGAGCTTGACAAGGATCTGAGACACGAACCAGAAAGATGCCAGGAATCAAGGCAACTTTGGTGTCTCGTCTGCTTTTCTCTGTAGATTTGTTCCCTTCTTTCTGTGTGTAGAATTGCTCTTGCTTCTTCACATGTACAAAGTCAAACATAGAACCTACAGCATTCCTGGGCTGACATCCTTTATTCCCCAATGACTAGGTCAGATCAGCTAAAGGGAGAGTGATCCAGACTAAGGCAACAGTCTGTTACCAAGTCATCAATCCGACCCTCTATTCTGGGCTGACGTTACACACATATACATAACTGACATGGGAGTGAGTTCTACAAAACATGGAAAGGGATCCTATGGGATGGGAGCATTACGCCAGGGATAAGAGTAAAAGCAAAACTTAAAAAGAGGTCATAAATGTGAGATATTGCAACGATCAAATCCAGAGATTAAAAGCTGGAAGAGAGGGACTGAGAATGCACCCAGATTTTCCCTAAAGTGTTCATTATACCTCACATGCTTCTACAAAGACTACATCAATATTCTCATTTTACAGATTAGAGAAAAGAATTGCAGGTAAATTAAGTAACAGGATTTGAATGTAGACCAGGCTGATCCTCAAACCTGCATTCTAACCTGTCTACGGTTCCTCTCTCTCTTAGAGTAGCTTCATCCTGACTTGATACTTGACACGACTTCCTCTTTTAGGTAAATAATCACGAACACGAGACATTTAATGCTCTAAATTATCTGGCTCCACTAACTTCAATCTTCACAAATTTTGTTCTTGTTCCTCCCCAATGGATCTAAATGAGATATTTTATTTGATTTGACTGAAATGTTTCTTCAGTTCCTGAGACTTTGCTTCTTGTTATTTCTTCCATGTACAAAAACTTTCCTATTTTTCTGCATGTAGACCCTGTATCCATTTGCTAATGTCCTGACTAATTCCTATATCTTCCACCAAGCTTCCTGGACCACACAACAAGAAGGAGCACTTCCCTCTGCTATGTTCTTACAGAACTTCCTTCCAATCTCTCTTATGACATCTACCGAGCCTGCCTTATCATTTGAATCCTGCTTTATCCTCCCTTTTATTATGTACTCTCCATAGGAGGTAGAATGTTATCTTACTCTTTCTGCATTCTTCCATCAGCACCTGACACATACCACTTATGAAACTCATGCTCAATAGATGCATACTACAAGAATTAAGAAATGAATAAATGGGCTTTCCTAGAGGGGAGATTATAACTGGTTGATATTTATAATCTTAACTGTAAAATATTTGTTCTCTCTTCACTTTCCAGACCTTTTTCAAATAACCCATCACCCGCTGCCGGCAGCACCATCTGTATTTCGAATGATTCTGCACCAGGATTTCAACAGGTATGGTAGAAGTGTTTGATAACAATAATCTTTGGGAAGGATCATGAGGAATCTGATGCAAAAATAGTTTGACTGTTTTTCCTCTGGATCTTTGAGGGGTGTGTGTGTTAATTGTTGGTGGTGATATTTGTCAACCAAATTAGTTAAATGAAAACAAGACCCAGAGATCCAAGAGAAATACCCAATGAGCCTTGTGTCATTGTGTGTTTATTTATTTTAAAATAATTTTATTATGAAATAAAAAAACATACAGAAAAATGCATAAGACAGAAATTTACAGATTAATGAATTGCTTAAGAGAAAACGCCCATGTAACCACTCCCCAAGTCACAATAACATTTCCAGTATCCCAAAGCCCTCCACATTCCTCCTTATCTCCTCTAAAGGAATCACTATCTTGACTTTTATAGTGTTTACTGTATGCTTTCCTCTATAGCTCCTAAGGAAATATCCCCAAGCAAATAATTTCACTTTACATGCATTTGAAATCTACACGTGTAATCATACATTATTCTATAATATTTGACTTCTCTTTTCAACGCCGTGTTTCTAAGATGTGTCCATGTTGCTGCACATTGTTGTTTTTAGTTTATTTTCACAGCTGTGTAACATCCCATTTGAAGAAAATACCAGTTTTTATTTTTTATTTTTTATTTTTTTGAGTTGGAGTCTCACTCTGTTGCCCAGACTGGAGTGCAATGGCCGCTCCCGGCCACTGCAGCCTCACGTGCTAGGCTCCGGCAATCCTTCCACCTCAGCCTTCCGAGTAGCTGGAACTACAGGTGCGCACTACCATGCCCAGCTAATTTTTTGATTTATTGTAGAGATGAGGTCTCGCCAAGTTGCCCAGGCAGGTCTCGAACCCACCGCTCAGGCAATCCTCTCACCTCAGCCCCCGAAAATGCTGAAATTACAGGCTGAGTCACTGAGCCCGGCCAATACAAGGTTTTAATACAAGCCCTACCATTAATGGACATTTGGGTAGTTTTCCCTTTGGGGTTATTAATAATTAATGTTTTGTTGAACTCTTGTACACACACCCTAGTTTATATAAACATGTATTTTTACAGAGTTTTTCTAGAAGAGAAATTTCTAGGTCAAAGTGACACTACGTAATACCTCACTATTTTCTAGGGTATAAAACCAATATCTCCTCCCACTAGCAGAGCAGGAGAATTCCCACGGTTGCACATCCTTGCCAACATTTGCTATTTCCAGAATTATTAATTTTTGCCAATCTGTAGTGTTATCTTACTACAGTTTCATTTTTGAACTTTCCTGGGCTTGAGGACTTATTTTCAGCTAATCCCAAATCTGCCCTTTGAAACTTATGGGCATTTATGTATCTTTAGAGACTCTGAAAGAACATCTTTTAGAGAGCTATTCAATAATAATGGATAACATGTTTTAGAAGCAAGAGTTTACCTGTCAAAGAGTTTAATGATCACCTTGAAAGAGCTAACTCAGAATTACAAAAGGTTGTTATTCATGAAGCTTCAGTCTGGCTATTTTCCATTTCCATGTATATTGCCAAGCTCATATTACAGCCACTTTTTGCAACATTCCTCAGATGATGGCCTTTGTCCAAATCCAGTGAAAAATCTTTTCAGGGCATAACTAACAACTACATCTGAGACTCTGCTTACTTTATGTACTTTGGATTAAGCTCTAGAAGAATAAGGAAAACAACTTCAATGATCCTAACCTTCCTATCTTTCACTCCTGACCCTGACTGTACCGGGAGAAGATGATGAGGCAGGAAAGTGGTCCAGATATGGCTACTCCCCTCATCACCAAGAGTCAAGCTTAGCCTGGTGCCTGCGGGATTCACCTGGCTCTCAGACCTCTATCACTTTTCCCATTTCTTCAGGGAATCAGATAATTATTTTGTGATTAGTTTTGCATTATTTAGGGAAACTTCATGATATACCCTCTGAACTACTACCAATGCCCAATCAGACTTTTCTTTTCTCTCTGGAATTCTTTCTGTCAGTTCCTGTGACCTTTCTTTCTCTCTGTTTCTACACACAGTCAAATCTGCCCTGATGTCCTGAGCAATTCATTTCCAACTCCTAAATTACCCATTCAGAAATACAAAAGCCTTTCAATAGTACAACCCAAACTTCACAGGAGAACCTTATTAGTCCATTTTGCATTGCTATGAAGGAATACCTGAGGCAGAGTAATTTATAAAGAAAAGATATATTTTGGCTCACGATTCTGCAGACCATACAAGACTTGCAGTGTCAGTATCTACTACTGCTGAGAACCTCAGGAAGCTTCCAATCATGGCAGAAGAGGAGGGAGAGCCTGGGTGTCACAAGGCAAGAACAGCAGCAAGAGAGAGAAGGGAGACTCTAGGTTCTGTTAAACAGTCAGCTCTCACATGAACTAATAAAACAAGAGCTCACTCATTACCACAAAAATGGGACCAAGCCAGTCATGAAGGGACCACCTCCATGACCCAATACTCCCCCACTAGACTCCACCTCCAACATTGGGGATCACATTTCAACATGAGATTTGAAAGGGACAAACATCCAAACTCTATCAAGGCTTATAGTTCTATTATCGCCCTAGTGTGTCTTCAGGATCTTGTTCCTCCCCCTTTCATGGTTTATAAAAATATCCCTCTTGGCCACACAAAATGCTTCTCTAAAATGAGTTCTGATAAACATACTTTTTTTGCTTCATCAACATCCAGATTTAATCCAAAGTCCTCTGATTTAACCCAAGAGTCTCAGCACCCACCCACCC
>NW_007160328.1:0-16159 GCF_000164805.1 Carlito syrichta | reverse complement strand
CCCACCCACCCACCCACCCCTGCCAGAGAGTTCACAAGAACTGACAGGAAATGTGTGACAACCACTTGGCCTTGACCATCAGTAAAAAGACCAGAAGGAAAATGAAAAAGTAAGCAAGCTGAAGGATGAATGTTCCAACAACAGCTATAAGCTCTTAATACATTGATCTGGGGTGGAGCATCTAAGACCTGACAACTTGCCTTCCCCAAGTATCAGGTTTCCCACCCTGGAGCACTGCTGTACTGGCAGGGAGGCCCTTCTGCCAGAAGAGCATGAGCAGTGGAAAAAAGGACAGGCATTCTGCTCCATGAGGCCTATGGATAGTCAGAAACGGTAAGTGAACAGGTCTCTTCTGGCCGGGTAGGGTGTGCTTGGCCACTGTGCCCAGCAGACAACTGTGCTGGATCATGCCACATGTGTGTGCTGGGGCACCACTGTGCACACAGCATTGATGGAAGCAAAAGGAAGCCCCCGAATTCTAAGTCAAGGTTCCTTAATTAGCAGAAGGTAAATTCAAAACTTATCAAGTTATCAAGCAATGAATGTGCTGAAAACTGTTGGACAAAGACTCACAAATGTGCTCAAGGACATTTGCCACTAACCCTGTGATCACTAGCTCAGAGGAGCCCAGGAGGGGTGGTGGGAAGAGGTTCTCTCCAGCAAAATTTTGTGACCACCACCAGCATGTCCTGCCCACTTCACCATTTCTTCCTGGACCTGCAGAGATAGTTGGAACCTAGCTCCAGAATTTCATTCCTGGGTGTTTAGGAAGAAACATGCAGGTTCTATGATGAGATACTCGCATGGTGGTGAAAGGAGAGAGACTTTCTGTATATACCAAACACATGCATACACAAATACAATGTCCTCCCGTAGTGTCACTGAGCTGCTAGGTTGGCAGGGCATTTAGACTATCTTGCATCGTGGAACCTCATGGACTTCATGAATGATTGTACGGGATATGGGTGGGTGTCTCTTTCAACACATTCTTAATTCATTTCTGATGATGGACAGAGCCACTTTCTCCCACCTCTCCTTTATCTCACCAGCGCACAGAGTGATGACTGTCATCTCAGACTCTGTACAAAATGATTATTTTAGTTTCCATTCACATATTTGTCTGACTTTTTTGTAAATAACAACAATAATAATGTAGTTAATTCGCCTACCTCCAGGCCTGAAAAATGCTGAGATTCCAGGCCTGTGCTTGAATTGCTCACAGGTCTCATTTGGACAGGGAGGAGGGTGGGTGAGTGCAACACACTAAATGTGTGACTCAGTCTCTTTGCATCAACTCTTTGCAACAAGAGATGAAAGCTTTATTTTACAAAACACTTTCACACCTATTCACTCATCTGTGCATTATTTTTCACATGCCTAGAGTGTAAGCAGGGATATGTCATGGGGAAAGGAATTTCCTCTCCTAGGCACTTAGACCTGGGTCTAAGTCTTAACTCTGCAAATTATAGCTTTAATACAGACCATAATGGCTGTTATTGAAGCTTTCCTGTCTCTAAAGTGGAAATTATAATGCTAATCTTGCCAGAGTGCAAAAGTCTAATGCAAAAAAAGTATATAACACTGGCCAGCATCCAGCCATAGTCCATGCTCTCATTGCAGATTCTGTGGTCCTTGTTTTTTTTTTTTTTAGGGAGGTATAGTGCCAGATGCTGGGAGCACAGGGGTGGACAGGACAATCTCTATTCTTGGAATGCTTGCTGTCTACTGAGGGAAACACATAAGCCAGAATAATTACAATGCCCTGTGTGCCACAATAGAAGTATGGAGGAAATACTGCAGAGAGAGAGAATCTTTCAGTTGACTTTTCTTGAGACCTGATTAATAACTAGTGTGTTTGTCATTCATTGAACACTTGGTGCATGTCTTACACTGTGCAAAGAGTTTTTCACACACTTACAAGCACTCTGGGAGGTAAGTGTTGAAATTATCCCCCTTTCACAGAGGAGATCAAGAGAGATGAACTGGCACACAGTGAGTGTGGTGGAGTCTAAGTTCAAACCTTTGTCTGTCTGACTGTAAAGCACTCAGCTACAGAAAGAATGATACTTGAGGCAGCCATAACGGAGCAATCAAGTTCATCAGGAAAATAAATAGGGAAGAGGTAATGCCAGTAGAGAGCACAGCATAGGCAGTTAACACAATCTTCACACACACTGAGAGGGAGTTGTGACAGAAATCTTATTACTGAGTATATGTCTGTTAAATGGACACATGACCTTCCTCTGGCAAACTGACCCATGCCTGGACCATGATGCACATTCCTTGTTACATGCCCCCAACCTGGAGATTATCTCTGCGTTTCTGTCTTTGCCTCCACACCAGACTCTAGACTTTGTACTTAGTGCAGACACAGCCCATGTAGGTTCAGAAAACGGCCACTGAACAGAGTAGGGCCAATGTTTTGAGACTAAAATCTGGTTTTCTAGTTACCCACAGGGGTTTCTGGTACAGAATCAAATAACATGAGAGTACTGGCGGGTGCTGTGCATAATTCTTGCTGCTTTGTGATCAGTAAGAACTCCTTGACCAACCCCAGTTCTCTTTCTTTTGCAAACAGGGTATAAGTTGTGGTATCTCCCAGGGAATGAAGATCAAGCTGGGTTCCTTGGGGAAGCCCATCCCACCGTACAACATCCAGGTCTGGTTCTAGAGTCATTGGCAGGGAACAGGTAGGGCTCAGCTGGGGTTGGATCATTAAACGACACCAGGTGGCAAAACCAGCCATGCTTGTCCCCATCATTCTTCCTCCTCTCTCCCATTTTTCCTCTGATTTCTTATGGAGGCTATAGTTGAAGATTGCATTATCAGTATTACCGTAGGCACACAGGCAGCTCACCCTGGCAGCCTGAGGCATCACACATAGTGGATGGGGAAGTATACCTAGAGGTCGCACTGGCAGCTCTCCCTACAGGCACTCTTTGTTTTTCTTGATCAGTGTTTTCTAGCTTCAAGACACGTTGGTAATGCTTATCTACCCATGAACCATAGAACCTTGACTCAGGTTTCACATTTGCAGATTTCAAAGACTTTTGACAATTTTATTCTATTTTCTGAAAAGTTCCTTTATCCCTGTACCTATTTATCCCCAGTTATCCTCAGTGGCACCCCATCAATGAGCCAGGTAATGCTTGGGTGGGGAAGAAGGGCTGGAGAATCCTGCAGGGTGGAATTCACAGGCCTCTTGCTCCAGATCATCGATGACAAAGGCAACATCCTGCCACCAAACACTGAAGGAAACATTGGCATCAGGATCAAGCCTCCCAGGCCAATAGGCCTGTTCCTGTGCTATGAGGTAATGGCCCCCATCCTGTCCCCAATAATCCCTAAAGGAAACTGCGTAGTGAGAGTTCTTCAGACCTTTCTTTATCACCCAATTCAATGAAGCCTGCTTTTATTAAACTGAATGCTCAAAGAAAATTCACACATCTTTTCCTGTTTTAACCCATAAGAGACTGTAGGATGACAGAAGGGGTAGAAAAAAGTTTGGCTTCCTAAATATCAGACTTGGGTTCCAGTGATTTCCTGATTATATGAACTTTGACACCATTCAAATAACACCATCCCACATACGAACAATTAACTGAGGGGGTGGGGGGGACAAATCACTTGATCTATCTGAGCCTCCATGGAGCTCTATATTCCCTAGTTTATAGAGGGAAAACAGCATGGTGAAATTGTTCTGTGTTGTCTCCTCATCAAATAAATGGTAGGTCTGGAATCCAGTATCTTGGGACCAAAACCCCAAAGGAGGAATCCAGAGATTAGAGAAAACTGGGATGGACCATGAAGAAGCCTGCTGAAATTCTTGATCGAACAAACCATAGCCCTCCCAGGATAGTAATGACCACATAGAAGAAAATTTTATCTTCCGATATTGGCCATGGATGGGTGACCAGATCCTAAAATTGATCGCCAAATTGATTTCCTTTCTCCAAAGATGTTTCATTGGAGGCTGTCCCAGTGTCACTGCTTTCCTCACATTGTGGTCTCAGGGGGGCTCAGCTGGGGTTGAACATTGTGTGATACAGAGGCACCCAGCATACAGGCTTTAGCATTAATTCTCAGTGCACAATGTCAAGGTTGGATAAAAGAACAATTAAACATGGATATGTACGCGCAGGTATCTTGGGAACCACAGTTATGTATTGACATTTTAGAATCATTTGAGGATATTTAAAAACATTGGTGCTTCAGTCTAACCACAGAAAGCCAGGTTAAACTGAAATAGATGCTTCAAAAGAATGGTTCTTCTATTCTTTCTTTCTTTTTTTTTTTTTGATTAAGCATGACATGTTTTTATTTTCCAAAGGTATCCTCACGTAAATTCACACTTACGTCTGCATATTTCACAGATTCTCATTGTAATCAAATGTGTATTTATTTATCTGGTCAGAGTCTCACTTTGTCATTCAGCTGGCCTGCAGTGGCACAATTACGGTTCACTGCAGCCTTTGACTTCCTGGGGTCAGGTGATCTTTCCTCCTCAACCTCCTGAGTAGCTGGGACTACAGGTGAACACCAGGACACCCAGCTAATCTTTTTAATTTTTGTAGAGACAAAGTCATGCTATATTGTCCAGGTTGTTCTTGAGCTTCTTGGCTTAAGCAATCCTCCTGCCTTGGCCTTAAAGGTGCTGGGATCATAGGCGTGAGCCACTGTGCTGAGGCTTCAATGAAATAGAGGACTTTTTTTCTTTTTCATTGAGGTAAAATATAACAAAAAATGTTCTCTTTTCACCATTTTTGAGTGTACAGTTCGGTGGCATCAAGTAAATTCACAATGGTGTACACACATCACACTTACCCAACTCCAAAGTTTTCATCATCCTAAACAAAAAGGGTACTCATTAAACAATAGCATCCCAATCCTTCTTCCCCCAGCATCTGGTAATCTCTAATATACTTTTCATTCTGGAAAGACTGACCATGAGAGTGTGTCAGGTGAACGATAGCAAAACATAGTGCACTGAGTAAGATAGCAGTTCAAGTGCTTCAGAAATGAGGGTGAAACATCACAGTGCCTATTGGTGCAGTGTTTCCTAAATGTCGGTGATTGGTGTCCACATCTATTGTTTTTTGCTATATCTGTACACCATCTATATAATTTCTTACTTATATTTTTGTTTAAATCAACTCATTATTACCTTAAGACAATTGTTTCGATAAAAAAGTTGATCTTGTGTCACAAATGACAAAACAATGCAATTATAACCATAACTATATATTTTAAAATAGCAATTATGTTAAATTCTATTTAAATCATTTTCCTGTTTAAAGCTCATATCTTGAAGCTTGTCTTCATTTTGGTACTTCCAGAGATTTAAAAACCTGTCAGAATTAAACCAAGATTCTTTCTTGATATAATTACAACAACTGGAAGTTAAGCAAAAAAAAAAAAAAAAGAAGAAGACTTAATTAAATATTTTTAAACATTGTAATTCAATGTTTTTTTTCCAGGTACCTCCTAAAATCATTTCATATTGCCCAAGAGGGATTGCTTAGAGGTCTATAAATAGGCTTTGAAGCAAAAAGTTAAATTTAAATACCAACCCTCTCAATGACCAGCTGAGTGAATTTGAGCAAGTTCCTATGCCTCTCTGAGCATGTTTTTTTCTTTTTTAAAAAAGGGTTACAATAAATGTCAGCATCACACAGGAATGTTTACACAAATACACATAGCAGCTTTACTCATAATAGTCAAACACTGGAGACATCCCAGATGCCCATCAATGGTGAATGGCTAAGCAAAAACCGAGATACATTCATAGCATGAAATACTGTTCAGTGATTTTAAAAAAGTATCAAACTATTGATTAACACAACAATCTGAGTGAGTTTCTAAAAATTAAGCAAAGGAAAAAAAAATCCCCAACAGTTACATACTGTTTGATTCCGATTTCATTTATATAGCATTCTAGAACCAACAAAATTATTAATTAAAGGACTTATGAGTTGTTATCAAGGGGTTAAGGATATGGAGAGAGAAGGAAAGGGAACAAGAGGGAGGTAGATGTGGCTATAAAAGAACAAAATCAGAGATTCTTTGATGATGGAACTTTTTAAAATTGTATTTTTATAGAGATGTGGGGTACAGGTAAGTATTAATTACATATGTAGGGCTGCATGCAGGTGAAGTTTGGGCCTCCAACTGGCCCTCACAAAAGGACCAGGTACCCTTTGTGTTGTTATATGCCCCCACTTCCCCTGAGAGCACCCAGCAACTGCTGATCCCTCCCTTGTGCTCATGTGATTAATGTTTAAGACAATGGGACTGTTTTGTGTCTTGGCTACAGTGGTGAATACCCAAACCTGCATAGAGATAGAACTGCGTAAAATTAAACACAAACACACACACACACACACACACACACACACGGGAAACAGGAAATCCAAGTAAGATTAGTAGATAGTATCAATCTCAATATCCCAGTTGTGATATTGAAGTATAGTTTTACATGCTGTTATCACTATGGAAATCTAGTAAATGGTATACAGGATCACTCTTTATTATTTTGTATATTTTGTTATAACTGCATGTCAATCTACAATTATCACAAGGAGAAATATTTACTTAAGAAAAATACCAGCCTCATAGGCTTTCTGTGAGGATCAAATGAAATATGGTTTGGGGAAGAAAACTATTCAGCAAATGTTTGTTGGTTCCTCTTATCTGTCCAGACACTGTGTGAACACTGAGCTTGTAGAAGTGAATAAAATAAACAAGGTTCATGCTATAATAGAAATTTTATCCTAGTGGACTGCATCACAAAAATCAATTGTAATTTTAAAAATTCTCATTGAAAGTGTTTAATAACATCTGGTAATTGAGCAGCAGCAGGCATAGTGTGCTTACATGGAGAAAACATAGACTCAGGCAGAGCCAGAGCCAGAACCCAGACTCAGATCTGAACCCGAGGCTGTGGCTCTTCATTCCTCAACTCACTGCCTTCCACAAAGGAGCTCTGTCCTGTTTGCAGGATAACCCAGAGAAGACAGCCAAAGTGGAATGTTGGGACTTTTACAACACTGGGGACCGAGCAAACATGGATGACAAGGGCTACATCTGGTTCCTGGGGAGGGCGATATGTCATCAATGCCTCTGGGTAGGTGTGGTTGACCCTAAGGTGTTGTCATCACCCTCACATGCCTCTTGGAGATTTGCTTGCCCTCACATTCCTTCATGCATTGATGATGGGACCCTCAGCCAAATTCTGAATAGAACCTGTCTATGTGGCCCTGAACTCATGTATCTGTGGACATCCTGCAATCCCTAAATCTAGAAGAATCAGACAAAATGAAATTCAAGAGCATCTGAAAGAGAATCCATAATAGAACATTATGCAATTTTAAAAAGGTGGAGGATCGATTGGAATGGGAGACTTTGTTTTAGTCCCCGGGTTGGGGAAGCTTATGACATGTTTCTGCTGCAATAACACAGCACAAGATGTCACAAGAGAAAAAAACAATAATAATAGTTCGCCTTTATGGGATATTTACTAAGTGAAAACACTCTCCTTAGTGCTTTATATAACCCACCACTCAAAGCTAGAAAGGAGATAAAATTATTATCCCTGTTCTACTGATGAGGAAACAGGGTCGATGACCAGTGAAGAAATTTGCCTGAAGTCTCAGACAGTACAGGGCGGGATTTAGATTTAAAGTGAGTTTGTTGGGCTCCGAGTCCTTGTCCCTCACCACTATGTGATTTTTTTTATTTTTTGAGTTGAAGTCTTACTCTGTCACCCAACTGGAGTGCAGTGGCCGCTCCCGGCCACTGCAGCCTCAAACTGCTGGGCTCCAGCGATCCTTCCGCCTCGGCCTTCCAAGTAGCCGGAACGACAGGCGTGCACTACCATGCCTGGCTGATTTTTTTTATTGTAGAGATGGGGTCTCGCTGGTCAGGCGGGTCTCAAACCCGCAGGCTCAGGCAATCCGCTCACCTCAATCTCCCAAAGGTGTGGGATTACAGGCTGAGCCAAATCACCAAACCACCCTCAGCTTAACTTGGATACACAGACCCCCACTGCAAGCACACACACTGCCACCTCCAGAAGAACACACTATTCTGTTACACCAAATTTTGTACACTAAAATGTCACTTTATCTTGATTATTTCAGAAGGTTTTTAAAACGCTCAAAACATGCTGAAATACTAGAAATCTGTTGCGAGTGTTTTAAATGCTCTTAGCACAAAACAGAAAGGGGATAATTATGTGAGATGATGAATATGTTCATTTACCTGGCTGTAGTCATCTTACTATGAATATAGATATCAAAACATCTCTTTGTAAACCTTAATTATATACCACAAAAGCAAACAAATCAAATAAACTAGAACCCGTTGATATCATGGAGACTAGGATGTAGAATTTGCACGAATGTTTAAGACAAAGTTTGAGGCTTTCAAGAGATTTCATGCTGGGGGAAGTGGCTTGGGCCAAGCACCTAGAGCTCTGGGAGGACAAAGTATTTGCTCCCTCCCTCAGCAGAGGCAGTGAGGTGAGAAGCCCTGGGGAGCAGAGCCTTGTATATATTAGCATTGAACGTTCAGGTGTTCACTTTTTGGGCCCAGGATGCAGGCAGGCTACTGGTCTTTGGCTCCCTATGACCTTTACCCTCTGTGCCAAGGAAAGATGTGACCTCCAGAATAGGAGAATTGAGGACTTGATTCACTCCAACCCTCAGATCTTCCCCAGATCAATTAACTCTCCAGGTACCACATCGGGCCCATGGAGGTGGAGAGTGCTTTGGCAGAGCACCCAGCGGTGGCAGAGTCAGCCGTGGTGGGCAGCCCGGACCCGATTCAAGGGGAGGTGAGGAGAACACAATTCATCATTTCTATGTGTGGGCACTGGGAAGGCAGCCACCAGGGAAACTTCCAGGCCTTATCTACCAGTCTGGGACCTAGGGTGGAGGAAAAGTATAGAGTGCAATTTGCTGTTACTTTATGTGGTCACCAGGGGGCACAGTGGCTTCTGTGTGGCTTTGAAAATGAGGATGATAAATAAGGATGACAGCTAATATTAGGTGAGCACTTCCTATGTGCCAAATCATTAAACGTTCACAAAACCCACTAACCCAAGTGCTCACACTCCTTTTATAGATGATGAAAGAAAAGCATAAGAGGGTTAATAACTTGCTCACTTGACACAACTATTAGGGGTGGAGGCAGAATAGGAATCTCAGTAATGTGGCACCAGAACATGCATTTCTTTATTCATTAAGGGTTTATTCATCACTGACTATGTATGAGACCTTGTGCAATTTAATGGTGATAAAATTACTAACATAAAGATAATGAATTAGCACCAATGATTAAATGCTCATTGAATTCCAGGCACAGCATTTTATATACAATAATAATAGACATGTTAGTGATAATGATGATGAGAGGGACAATAATAAATTTAAATGAGCCAGATTTTTTATATGTATTATTTCATGGTAAATGTATAGAATGAGTAATGAACTTTTTTTTTTTTTGAGTCAGAGTCTTACTCTGTAGCCCAGGCTGGAAGGCAGTGGCACACTGCTCAAGGCCACCCCAGCCTCAACCTGCTAGGCTCAGGAGATCCTTCTGCCTCAGCCTTCCAAGTAGCTGGAACTGCAGGCACACACCACCATGCCTGGCTAATTTTTTTATTTATTGTAGAGATGAGGTTTCGCCAAGTTGCCCAGCTTGGCACGAACCCGTGAGCTCAGACAATCCTCTCACCTCAGTCTCCCAAAGTGCTACCATCATAGGCATGAACCATCACGCCCAGCCGAATGAACTTTTTTATCCCCATTTCACAGAGAAGGAATCTGAGGTTAAGAGGGTGTCAAGTAGACTTTCAAGACTTGTAGTGGAAACTGGAAATATGGGGATTTGAATCAGACCCTCTTCTGAAGGCTTCAAGGTCCTTACTACTATAGGCTCAACCATCACCTTGTTTTTTTACTCACTGAATACACATTGACTTTTTAAGCTACATTCTGTTGGCACTCACCCTGAGCCTGTGCTCCTGTTCTGCAGGTGGTGAAGGCATTTGTTGTCCTGGCCCCAAAAACAGGGTTCTCACCAAGGAGCTGCAGCAACACATGAAGTTGGTGACAGCCCCGTACAAGTACCCAAGGAAGGTGAGCAGGGCACATGGATGGGGTCTGCTGCCCCTGACGGGTTCCCAGTGTTTGACAGCCCAACATCTCATAGGGGTGCCGTGCAGGAGAAGGTCAAACAACCAATAGCACTGACTCCTTACTCTGCAGCAGAACAGGTCTGGATCAGGAATGGGATGGAGTTGAGTTATTTGGATAGAAACTACTGTACTGAGTCAGAAACCCAAAAGGCATCATTGCTGGCATGTTCACCTCAAGAAAAAAAATTAGAGAAATGCCTAAAATCACCAAAAAAGATTATTTATTTATAATCCTGTAACATTTGAAAAGAAATCCACATCATCAGCTTCTAAACTATTTTAGACATGATTTATAGAAAGAAATAGATTCTGTTTAGCACTCAATACACATATACATACATATAACAAAGTTGACAGAATGGTATTTATTCTTTATAGACACAATACATTCTGTTATATTTGTTTTACTTTGTTTTAAAAGGTGTATGCTATCTACAAAACTGGTGAAAAATAGAGAAATAAATCATTCATGAAATTAAATATTACTTTGTAATTTAAAAGGATGGTACAGATTATATGTATGTTTGACATACAAATATCCCAACACATTAAGAATAAAGGCTATGAGAGAATATACATAGCATTGTCTGAATATTTACAACCAATACATGTTATGAAGCTAATGACTAACATTGATTGAGCACTTGCTGTGTATGTCAGGCCGCAGACTCAGAGCTCTACATGCACTGTTATTTCATTTAATCCTTCCCACAACCATAGACAGTATAGCCAACCCATTTTACGAACACAAAACTGAGGCTCAGAAACTCAAAGTCAAATGCCTGAGATTGCAGCCAATAAGAGGCGGAGCTGGAACTCAAACCCACGCATAAAGTTCCTGTTCTGACAGTAGGCCAGACTCCTCCCAGAGCATGGGCTAGATGGTGCCTGCCCTTTAGGATGGGCTAGATGTCACTGTAGGAAACAAACAGCCCTGAGCAATGGAGGTATTCAACGATACCTTTCTTGCTCATGCTACACACACAAGCACCATGACTATCTTGGGACCCGTGTTCCACATCCCCTCATCCTGACACCTGGATAAAGGAGCAGCCCCCATGGAGATACCTGCCAGGTGTTGTAAGAGATAGAGAAGACAGTAACCATCTCAATGGCTCAAACTATTCTATCTAGAGAGGACATGCTTCACTTCCACTCACATCTCATGGGTAAGAGCAAGTTACATGACGACATCCAACTTTAGAGAGTGAGGAGGGGAATCTGGATACTCATTGGACCCCATTAAGGCCACTATATGTTGGCATCTTGTGGGAGGACTGTGGGGGGGGATGAGAGGAATGTGGTATTGGTAAGTCAGCTTTGATTTGCTTTATACTCAACTAGGTGGAGTTTGTCCCAGAGCTGTCCAAAACCATCACTGGCAAGATTAGACATCAGAACTTCAGAAAAAGGAGTTTGGTCAGGTGTAATCAACAATAAACTCAGAATCAGCTGTGTCCATTGTGCAAACCCCTGGACATCTCAGTTTCCCCAGTCTGCAGTGGAGGTTGAAGGTTGACTTGCAAGAGTATCAGGAAGAACAAAATTCCAATGCTTTTGATTTTTTAAATTAAATTCAGCTACCATCCCTTTTCCAAGTCCTCTGTTCCTTTAGTATTGCCCAAGTGAGCACTCAGATTGGGGATGCAAGTAATTAAACACTACCATGAAGGACCCCTTGTGTTGTATATTTATTCTGTGAATGCACCTATGCTAAATGCCCTCCCTCTGTAACTCTTCCTAATTCCCAGTCTGAGATAACCTGGACCACATTCTCCCTCCTGACCCAAGCATCCCAGGTTAGCCCTGAGTACCCTCAATAGCCAGGACACAGGGGTTCTGGAGGGATGGTCTTTGTTACTCCAGGCACCTGCCCCTGCCCAAGGGGAGAACATAGGGGTGGGGTAGGAGACTTGTCCAGGACTGTCAGTCCTGGCTTGGTGATTGCACTTACATGCCAGACCATCCTGCTTTTATGATCCTCAATGATGTTGTTGCTGATGCTTCTATGCCTAAGCCTTGCATGGGTGAGAGGGACCCACCTCTGGGGACCCAGATGATCTCCAGTCCTTCCCGGGGCTTACCTACATCCCAGGCTTCTCGCAGAGGCACCCACAGATGATACCTTCCCAGAGACCTAGCTGCTCTCTCCCCAGCCCTTCTGAAAGGCCCCCACTCACACACCCACCCAGGTCCCAGGAATCCCCAGCATAGAATCCTCAACAGACAACACCCTTTTTTAGCAAACCTCCATGCAGGGACCTGGAGCTCTCCCCAGCCCCCTGGCCTGGAGTTGTGTGAACTGGATCTTCACTCCATTGGTGTCTGAGATGGAATTACCAGGAGCCACCAAGGCTGAGAGCAGCTGGGGCAGTGCAGCATGGGAGTGGGAGACGCACACATTGTCTCCTTCCCACCCACCCCTAGAGGTCACCATTGGAAAGGTCCCACTGGTATTTGCCCAGAACACAGAACTTTTCGAAAAATTATCCATGTGGGAAAAGAAGGTATCATTGTCCTTTTTAAGTGTACCTTTTTCATGGTTTCACTTGAAATTACTACCACCACCCTTAGTTCAATTATCTTGCTATCTCTTCTTGTTTCAGTGCCTTATTTCATGTGTTTTATAAACTGTCCACATTCAAAGCAAGCTTCATATATGTAACGTATGGATTTCTTTATTTGCATAAGAAGACACACCCATTATGATAGGTTTATCAAACACTACACAAAAGTACCTAGTAGGAATCAGATACATAACTGGGAAGGGGTGAATATTTGAGAGGTTTGAGTGTGAGTGGCAGAGGTTGGGGCAAGAGAACGAAGCTGCCTCAAGAATCCAGGAACCGTCAGACTGGGCACAGCAAACAGGTGCTGTGCACTGTGAACAGAAACATCATCCTGCTTCTTTTTAGTTACCTTTCATCAGTCTGCCAAGAAAGGCTGCTACCCACAGAAAAGGGAGAAATGAGCAGAGTGGGGAGGTTTTGAAAGAGATAGAAACACAAAAGGCTACATGCAGAAGAATGAACCAGGACCTCTACCGGCCACCATGCACAAAAATCAACTCAAAATGGGTCAAAGACCTAAACATAAAACCTCAAACTATAGGAATCCTAGAAGAAATGCAGGAAACATCCTTATGCATATTCTTCTGCAAACCTGGCACACAGCAGGAGATGGGGCACCCGGATTCAAAAGCATGCTGTCAGTTTCTGGTCTCTATGTGTTCAAGAAGACCTTTGCTGGGTGCAGGGTATTTCCCCTGTCCAAAAGTGTTTGAGGTGTCTCTATCAGCGGCTGGGTCCCTACTCTCTTCCTTGCTCAACACAAGAGGCGTCGGTCTGCTGCTCCACGGTGGCCATCTTGGCTCCCCCTCCATCTCTACAATTCTGACAGGTTGTACATATCAATGAGTATTTCCGCCAACAATTCCCTAGATGCCGGATGCTGTCCCGGTGTTCAAGGCTGGTCTTCCCTGCCTGGGCATAATCACCTCTGAATGGCATAGCTCCAGGGACTCTTATCTCCCAAGAACTGGCTCTGGTGGCAGACTTGGTGCTCCTAGACCACAAGATGTGGGACTGAATGGCCTGGCCAATGAGCTGGTGCTGGGTAGCTCCAGGACTGGCTTAGGAATAATGTCATTAAATGGCATGAGAGTATATCTCAGCTTGAACCACCTCATTATTTTCTGAAAATGAAAATTTCCCCTATGCCATATGTGCTGCCTTATCATGTAGTGAGTTCTCTTCCACTGCAGGGTTTCTTGTTTCCATTGTCCTAGTTGACTTCCAAGTTGTTGATTTCTTCTAGGGATGAAACCAACCAAAGATTAAGCTTCTTGGGCAGAAGCAGACCTGATACATGTAGTTTAGTTTTCCTGGGTGATGATGTGTCCTAGTTGCTGGCTCCCAACTCTTCTCAAATTCCCAGACACCTACTCCAGTTGCAGGCATCTAATAGCCGCTCTCTTCAGGTGGCATCCAAAACTTTGCTTTCAGGTATCCAACAACCATCAAGCGATTATGAGTGCTGGGTATTGTCCTATGCCTTGAGCTACGACTTTAAAAAGAAGTTTTCTTCCCCACAGAACTCAAACCTAGGGCGCTGCTGGTGCTGGTGTTGCTGTGAGAGGGGCGCGCCCAGCACCAGCGCTACAGCTTTCCGCGGGATGAGCTGATGCCACCAGAGTCGGCCTACTGGCACGCGCTAAACCACTACAGCGGCGAGCACCGGGCCAAGAGCGTGGGCTACCTGGAGATCTTCTGTCACCGCAACAGCAGCGCGGTGCCCTCGTCCCAGCCGATCGCCCGCTTCGCCGCCTACCTGGAGCGGCGCCTCTCTGGGGCCAGCTGCGCCATGCACATGCCTCAATTCCTGCAGGCACGCCCGCCAGCCTTCCGCCAGGCCCAGCCCAGCCCGAGGTGCTGGCGGACTTCCAGCGCCGCGATCCCTACGAAGATGTTTGCTTGCCCATGTCTACCATTCAGCAAATGCTTTTTCAAAAGGCAGCTGATATCATTTCTAAAAAGAGATTAAGGAGACTGCATACGTTCTGTGTATTTCAGAGATCAGGCAGAGATGTGGGAAGAATTAATATACAAAATTTGGTGATCCTCTTCACTGACTCGCTCTTGAATTTTTTCATAAATATGGAGTAGTCACTCAATGTCATTCGTTTCTTCCACGTGTATATTCCCTCTAATTTCTTTGTGCTTTGGTTGTCCTCTAGCAAATTCTGATACTTTTCTTTATAATTTGTCGAGTTTATAGATGGTCCTGTTAGGACATTGAATGCATGGAAGATACTTAGTGTCTTTCACTTAAGATACTGGAAGATCAAGATACTTGAAGTAAGGCCCTGACATTATATTCTTAGTGGTGAATTATTTGATTAATCTCCGCCACCCACTCACACTTGTTGTCAGTTTGTAAATTTAAATGCTCTTAGGAAAATAAATTCCAAAAAATACAATTTTATTATAAGATATGCACTGGCGGTTCTCAGGACAGTGTAGGAAAGTATTTTGGATTAGAATTAGTATTCAATTTTCAAGCTAAGCTTTATTCTACCTCAGAGTATTTTCACCTGCTGAAATCCCGATGTGACTTCAGAAATCTAAGCAAAGAATGATTTGACTGTGTGTACTTTCAGTTGGAAATTATTCCGAGGATTAACTTGTGTTAGTAGTGGATCATGGTGACCAAGAGCTAAGAATTTAGATGCAAGTCAACATAGATTCAAATGCTCTTTCTATCTGTGTGGGGTTGGACATGTAGCTTAAATCCTTGATTGTAAGTATCTTCAGTAGTAAAATAATGGTAATAATAGGACCACCCAAATAAGGTTATATGTTATGTGACTTGATACATGTAACAGGCTTACAACAGTGCCTGAAATAAAATAAACATTCAATGAATTTGAGTTCATATTATTTAGTCACAAAAGCTTTCCAAGTCGTAATATTTTCATCTCTATCATGAAAAGAAAAATATCTATTTGAGGCCTAATATATGTATAAGTGCTGTTTTGCTTGTAAATTATTTCAGGCAAGAGATACTTAAGGAGTAATCATTATTCTCTTTTCTTATTCTACTGTCCTTTTAAGTAATAGTAATAAGAATAAGAATACTCTTACTATATGCCAGACACTGTTCTATGAAATCTACATATAGTCTCTCTTAATTTTCACAACAATTCTATGAGGTAGGCACTGTTTTCATTTTCAGAGAAGAAAATAAAAGCAGAACATTGCAATAACTTTGTCAATAACTGTATGATCTAATGATTGGTAGAACAAGGACTCCAATTCTATCCGTCTGGCTCCAAAATCTCTTTTGAAAAATTGTAACAGCTGCCTTTTGAAAAGCATTTGCCATATGGTGGACATTGGCAAGTGTCTTCCAAACATTATTTAAAGTCACTCCTTCCACAGGACATATTTATGCAATACTTTG
>NW_007160327.1:0-3424 GCF_000164805.1 Carlito syrichta | reverse complement strand
GCAGCCTCAACCTGTTGGGCTCCAGTGATACTTCTGCCTCAGCCTTCCAAGTAGCTGGAACTACAAGTGCATGCTACCACGTCCAGTTAGTTTTTTATTTATTGTACACATGAGGTCTCACCAAGCTGCCCAAGCAGGTCTCAAACCCTAAGACTCAGGTAATCTGCTCGCCTCTGCCTCCCAAAGTGCTGGGATTACAGGCTGAGCCACTAAGTCCAGCTGGGAAAGAATTTCAAAAAGTAATATTCAGGAAATGATAGCATAAGTTGACTCCCAGAAAGTTTTGGACCCTCTGTGGAGTTGATTGACCTTCTTTTAGGGTGTGGTGACCCTTTGGGGGTTTATTAGACAAGAGCTTAGATATTAAGGTGTTTGAAGTCATTGTTGGGTGAATCCAGGTCACCACAACCAGTTTCCCTACATTGACTGTTGGCAAGATGTAGTACTTTCTCACCCACCTTGGATAAAAGTCTGTCTAGAGGACAGCTATAGATCATGCTGTCCTAAGCAACAGTTCCCTCAAGGTACCTAACGGGGTCAAGAAAGCCTGTTCTGTCTGAGGAGATCCCCTTGCCTTATGTGCCACTGTATCCTCATTGCAACCCGCACCCCCTGAAACTGCTGCAGCTGAAGCTACATCAGAGGCTGGGCTCATCCCAGTATCCACCCCTTCCTCAAGGTCTTCTGAAACACTCAGGCAGCTGCTACTTCAAAGCCACAAATGTTAACTCCTTATATCCTATAAGAAAGATAACAGAGATGTTTTGCAAGCAGCACCCCCTATCTACAGATGTCAAAAGGATTTAAAACTGCTGCTAAGAAAAGCAAAGTGGTCAACGTACTTTTATATGTCAGGTCTTTACCAACACTGACCTCCTTAACTGGAAACATTATATCACCTCATATACTGAAAAATGTCGATGCTCAAAGAGAGCTCCAACTAGTTTTATAAGATGCTATAGGAGGCGCTCTGTCTCCACACTCTCTTCAGCCCAAAGGCAGCTGAAAATCAGCAAATGACTAATACAGGCTCAGGAAGACATCTGGAACAAGTTACAAAAATTAGAGGACTTTACTGAAATGAATGCTAGCCAACTGATAGAGGTCATGACAAAAGCATTTGTCAACTGAGACCAAGATTCTCGAAGGGAGGCAGACCAAAAAAGAAAAGAAAATAGACATGCTTGCCAACTGTTTTGGCAGAGTGATTCACTCGGGCAGCTGCCCTGTCAGGCTGAGGTCAAGGTGGGGCCTGAGACCAAGGCAAGCAGAGGGACCGGAAAGAAGGGTCACCCTACCCAGTGATTATATTGAGGCAGAACTAATGTGCATGTTGTTTCTGAGAGGAGCACTGGAAAAATAAATGTCTGGAGCCAGAAGATTTTTGTCTGACTCCCCAAGGAAGAAGAAGAGTTCACGTGATTCACGGATAACACTAGCTTTTGCCACAACCATATGAAGCCCCAGAGAATCATTGTGTAGGCCTAGCTGCCATGGAAGACTATGCAGAATACTAGAACAGACCAGGGTCCATTTTGCTGGGCCCCTGGAAGTCACTTATCCCAGGGGAAACTTCAGCTCAGCCTGAAAAGAAAGCAAGCTGTCTTCTCCATTACAGTTCTGACTACCAGTCATCAGGTTCTGTAAATCTTGGGACTGCAGGGTTTTGTAGAATTTAGATATCTAACTTTTCACTGTTGGCAAAGCCTCTCTATGAGGTCAAAAAGCGGGGAGAACAAGAGGCTAAGTTGTGAGAACAAGCACAGCAAAAAGCCTTTGAGGAAATTAAACAAACTCTTGTTAGAGCTCCTAGCCTGGGGCCCCCTGACATATATAAACCTTTTTTCCCATATGAACATGAACATACTGGTATAGTGGTAGTGGTCTTAACCAAAATGTCAGGATCATGGCACCCCACCCATAGCATACCTCTTCAAGCAGCCTGACTCTGTTGCTTAAGGCTGGTTGCCTTGCCTACAAACATTTGCTACCATGGTTCTCTGGAAGAGGCTGACAAATTGACTATGGGGCAATAACTAACTGTCCAATAACTAACTGTCCAGGTGTCACACTCGGTGTTGATATTAATGGAATAGAAGGGGCAATACTGGTTGACTAAATACTAGGGAATTTTATGTGAAAATCCACACATTCACTTGAAGTGGTGCGGACTCTCAACCCTGCAAGCTGCTGCCTACTGAACTTGGTCAGACCTGTTATAATTACATTGAGGTCATGGATGAGGTATTTTTCAGCCAACCTTACTTAATGGACCACCCTCTTATGGACACCAATGTGGAATATACCACTGATTGCAGCAGCATCATAAAAGATGGGAGAATGGTTTGCAAGTTACTGTGTAGTAGCCCTGAAGTCCACCACCAAGACAAAGCCTCTGCCCAAAGAAACTTCAATGAAAAATATAGAACAAATTGACCTGATCTGAGTTCTACATCTAGCAACAGAAATAGATGTAAATATATACACTGACTCTAAATATGCCTTTACCACCCTCCATGCACACGGGACTTTATATAAGGAAAAGTTTCTAATTAATCAAGAGGCAAGAACATAAAGTATGGTAAAGAAATTCTTGAACACTTGGAAGATGTATGGACCCCTAAAAAGGTAGAAGTTATGTATTGCTGAGGACACCAGAGGGGAGGCACAATAATTGCTCAGGGAAACTTAAAGGCAGACTGGGAGACAAATATCACAGCCTCCAAGGAAACAATGGCCTGGCTACTTTGGCCAATGCATTGTTCCCAAGTCTATTGGCAGAATGGGGCCCTGATTATTCACAGCATGAGAAAACCTGTTTCAAAACTTAAAATTGGAAATATCTCCCATGTGGAAGGTAGAGATTTAAGGGCGAACAAGTCACCATCCCCGAGCCTTTGGCCCCGATCTTTGTCAAGCATATTCATAAAGGAATGCATATGGGTCAAACAGCTCTCAAGACTAAAATAGACTGGGACTTTTACATTATCTAGCTCTCCAGCATAACCCATGCAGTATGTAAGCAATGTGAAACATGTGCCTGAAATAACTTGCAGCAGGGGCTTAAGTTTTCTCTTGGAGTGCAGAGTGTTGGAGGGGCCTCATTTGAAAACATATTTGTGGTCTTCACTGAGCTGCCCACATCCAAGTCTCCAAATATATGTTAGTTTTTGTTTGTGTTTTCTAAGGCTGAGTAGAGGCCTTTCCTACTTACAACAAAAAGGCACATGTGAGGCCTTGTCTACCTGCACCAAAAAAGATGATTCTTAAGGAAATTAATCCCCATTTCAGAATACCAATCATTATAGGATCAGACTATGGGTTGCCATTTGTTGCTGAAATAATCGGTGGCAAGTGGCTTAGGAATCACATGAAACTTACACATTGCCTATCTCTCCTAGAGAATCAGAAAAGTGGAACTGAT
>NW_007160326.1:0-426 GCF_000164805.1 Carlito syrichta | reverse complement strand
AGTGACAGGAACTCTTCTGTGATTGGTGGCCCAGTGACTTGTCTCTTCTATAATGTTTGCCACAGTGGCTGAAGTTGCTCTGTAATCAGGGCTCAAGTGACTGTGCCTCACCTGTGATCAGTGCCTAGTGACTAGACTTTATGTATGATGGGTGTCTCACTGACCAGTCTTCTGTGATAGGTGTCTTAGTGACTAGGAATCCTCCATTTCTGATGCTACTTGACAGGATCTCCTCTGTGATGGTGCTCTAGTTATTGGCCTTCATATATATTTGGGTGTCACATTGGGTAGTCCTTCTCTGAGATGGGTGTCCTAGTTACATGCCCTCCAGCAAAATAAGTGCCTCTGTGACTAGTTCTGCTTTCAAATGGTGCCCCAGTTTCTGGGCCTTCTCCATAATAGGTGCTCCAGTGACTCACTCTCCTC
>NW_007160325.1:0-1122 GCF_000164805.1 Carlito syrichta | reverse complement strand
CAGGAACTCTTCTGTGATTGTGGCCCAGTGACTTGTCTCTTCTATAATGTTTGCTACAATGGCTGAAGTTGCTCTGTAATCAGGGCTCAAGTGACTGTGCCTCATCTGTGATCAGTGCCTAGTGACTAGACTTTATGTATGATGGGTGTCTCACTGACGAGTCTTCTGTGATAGGTGTCTTAGTGACTAGGAATCCTCCATTTCTGATGCTGCTTGACAGGATCTCCTCTGTGATGGTGCTCTAGTTATTGGCCTTCATATATATTTGGGTGTCACAGTGGGTAGTCCTTCTCTGAGATGGGTGTCCTAGTTACTTGCCCTCCAGCAAAATAAGTGCTTCTGTGACTAGTTCTGCTTTCTTATGGTGCCCCAGTTTCTGGGCCTTCTCCATAATAAGTGCTCCAGTGACTCACTCTCCTCTATGAAGGATGTTCCAGTGATTTGGCCTTCTCCATAATAGGTGCTTCATTGACTGGGCCTCCCACATGATTGGATCCCAGAGACTGGTCCTCCTCCAATTTGTGTTCCAGTGAAAAACCCTGCTTTGTGCTGGATGCCCCTGTGACTGGTATCCCTCTGTAATGTATGTGCCAGTGACTTACCTTCCTCTAATCTGACTGCTTTAGTGACTATCCTTCCTTTGCGTTGACAGGCCAGTTTTGGCCTTCCTCTGTAATGGTCTCCCAGCGGCTGACCATTTCTCTGATGGCTCTACAAGTGACTGGTCATCCTCTGTGATGGGTGCCTCTGCAAATAGTTCTTCTCTGTGACAGTGCTTCAGTCTCTGTGCCTCATCTGTGATGGATTTCCCAGTGACTTGCCCTCATTCAAAATATATGCCCTAGATACTAGCCCTTCTTTGTGATGAGTGTCACACTTACTGATCCTTCTTTGTGATAAGTGCCCCAATTTCTGGGCCTCATCCATGATGGGTCACCCGGTGACTGACCCTTTTCCATGAATAATGTCCAAGTGATTGGGCATCCTCCATATGTGCTCTATTGAATGGGCTTCCTTTGTGGCTGGTTTCTTAGTAATTGACCCTCCACCAATTTGGGTGTTCCAGTTAATACTCTTCCTGTGTGATACTTGATCAAATGACTGGAGCTTCTCCTAACAGGT
>NW_007160324.1:0-454 GCF_000164805.1 Carlito syrichta | reverse complement strand
CAGTGATTAGCACTCATCCAAATTGAGAGTCACAGTGGCCGACCCTTCTCTTTAATGGGTGTTACAGAAAATGGGCCTTTTTCATAATTGATGTCCCATAGACAAGCTCTCATTTGTGATGGGTTTCCCAGTGATTGGCCGTCCTCAGTGATTTGTGAACCAGTGAATGAATATCATCTATGATCGTTGTCTCACTTACAGGTCTTCTTTCATAATGGATTCCCTAGTGACTGTCCCTCCTCTGTTATTGGTGGCACAGTGACAAGTCTTTCTTTCTATGGGTATCACAGTGACTAGCCCTCCTCTATGAGGGGTTCCATCCTGACTGACTCATCTCTGTAATTTGGCATGCTAGTAACTGGTTCACCTCTGTTATGGGTGCCCCTGTGACTGCCCCTCCTCTCAGATTTGTGCACCAGTGCCTGGCCCTCTTCTGTAATGATTGTCCCAGTGA
>NW_007160323.1:0-702 GCF_000164805.1 Carlito syrichta | reverse complement strand
CCCCTGTGACTGGCTCTTCTCTGTAATGAGTGTTCCAGTGACTATCTCTTCTCTACACTAGATGACCTGTTGACTGAACCTCCTCTATAATGCAAGCACCAGTGACTGGTCCTCCTCTGTAATGATCACACCAGTGACTGACCCACCTCTGTGAAAAATATCCCAGTAAATGATCATCTTCTGTAATTGGTGGCCCACTGATTATCTTTCCTTTTGAATCTCTCTCCCAGTGACTGGGTCTCCTACATAATGCATGCTGCAGTGACTTGTCCTCCTTCATTATAGGTGTCCCAGTGACTGTGTTCATTGGTAATTTATGTCCCCGTGAGTGATCCTTCTCCATAATGGATGCTTTAGAAAATATTTTCCTCTGTGATTGGTGTGCCAGTAACAGGATTTCCTCCATAATGGGTGCCCCAATGACTAGTCCTCTTCTGTGATGGGTGTTCCATTTATTGGGACACCTCCTTAATGAGTGTCACAATGACTGGTCTTCCTCTGTTATTGGTGACACAGTGACAAGACCTTCTCTATGGTTGTTAAAATGGCTAGCCCTCCTTTCTGAGGGGTGCCCTAATTACAGGCCCACCTCTCTTGTAGTAACCTCAATGATTGACCCTTATGTGTTATGGGTGCCAATGTGACTGGCCCTCCTCTGTTACACTTCCTAATGACTGTCCCTCCTTTGCCATGGTTGGCTCA
>NW_007160322.1:26958-40312 GCF_000164805.1 Carlito syrichta | reverse complement strand
CCATAAGGGTATGATCTTCATTTTCTAAGGGTTCTTATGGTTTGAGGTTTTACATGTAGGTCTCTGATCCATCTGGAGCTAATTTTTGTGTATGGAGATAGATGGGCGTCCTGTATCAATCTTCTGCATGTGGTCAGCCAGTTTTCCCAGTACCATTTACTGAATAGGTTCTCCTCTCCCCAGTGGTAGGTGGTGGAGGCTTTGTCGAAGATGAGTTGATTGAAAAATTGAGGTTTTGCTTCTGGAATCTCAATTCTATTCCATTGATCTATATGCCTGTTCCTATACCAATACCAAGCTGTTTTGATGATTGTAGCTTTATAGTAAAGTTTGAAGTTTGGTAATGTGATACCACCTGCTTTGTTTTTTTTGCTGAGGATTTTTCTGGCTATTCTTGTTCATTTGTGTTTCCATATGAATTCCTGTGTTGTTTTTTCTAGGTCTGAGAAATACGTTCCTGGTAATTTGATAGGTATTGCATTGAATCTGTAGATTGCATTAGGTAAGATGGACATCTTCACAATGTTGATTCTTCCAATTCATGAGCATGGGATATTTTTCCACTTGTTTGTGTCATCTTTGATTTCTTTGAGCAGCGTTTTGTAGTTTTCATCATAAAGGTCTTTCACGTCTTTGGTTAGGAAGATGCCAAGGTATTTCATTTTTTTTGTGGCTATTGTGATTGGAATTGTGCTTTTTATTTTGGTTTCTGTTTATTTATTATTGGTGTCAAGAAATGCGATTGTCTTTTGCACATTTATTTTATATCCTGAGACTTTGCTAAAGGCCTTTATCATTGTAAGGAGGTTTTTGACAGATTTTCTTGGGTTTTCAATGTACACAATCATGTCATCTGCAAAGAGAGATAATTTCACGATCATGTCATCTGCATAGAGAGATAATTTGACTTCCTCTTTTCCTATTTGGATACCCCTGATTGCCTTCTCTTCTCTGACTGCTCTAGCCAGGACTTCCAATACCATATTGAACAGGAGGAGTGAGAGTGGGCATCCTTGTCTTGTTCCAGTTTTCAGGGGAAATGGTTCCAATTTTTGTTCATTTAGGAGTATGCTGGCTGTGGGTTTCTGGTAAATGGCTTTTACTACTTTGAGGTATGTTCCCTGTATGCCTAGATGTTTGAGTGTTTTTATCAAGAAGGGGTGCTGGATTTTATCCAAAGCTTTTTCTGCATCTAATGATATAATCATGTGGTTTTTGTTTTGACATCTGTTGATGTATGTAATTACATTTATGATTTTACAGATGTTGAACCAGCCTTGCATCCCTACACTGGAATATTTTAAAAGAACTTCTTTGTCTTTTGATTAAGTGTGCATGACAGTCCCTAAAGTTACTTAAGTTTGCAGTTGCAGCTATGATTTTAATGACACTATTTAATGAGTTGTCTGTGGAGAGAGTTTTTCTTGGCAGAATGGTCAAAAATAAGACATAGATTCTTCATAATTAAAAAGAGATAGCAAATGAAGTAAAATATAAATCAGCACTTCTACTTGTAAGTGTCTGTCTTGAACAAATGTGTCTTGTGGTAAGTAGTCTAATTCTGTGAAATTGTTCGCTTAGTTCTGACAGGGCACTTTTAAATTCAGATTCAATTTCTTGCTATGGCTTGCTATTTAGCTGGTACAATTCTCACTGGTTCTTTTAAAAATCTGTTCCACAAGAGTCAATTCCTAATCTGTAGCTTATATCAGGGACATTAAGGAAAGGGTAAGGTGTATATATATATATATAACTGTAGATAAACCCAAATGCCTGGTTTTATTTAATACAACAACCAATAATTTCAGAATTGATAGAGGCAGAGTCCTTTATACAGGGGTGTTCCATAGTGATTCATAAGGACTTAATACATAATTACCTAGGAATTATGGAAAGAGCGTATGGAAACTGAAAACATTGCCAATATCCAGATCCTTTGCTTTACACCAAATAAACAAAATTTTAAAAAATAATCAATATGTGTGACCTACGCCTGTTTTTTGCATAGATAAGAATAAGCTTCTTAAACTAAAATGTATATAACTTCTGATATAGCTTTATACTAGCAACAAGTTTATAACTTCAGAGTGAATAAGCTTCAAATTTTGAAGTTAATAACTTTCAAATGTTCAAATGCTGAACGTCTCTTTTCACGTGGTCAGAGTGTTAAAAATCCTCAATTGCAAAGCATGATTTTGTACCAAGTATTGTGCAATGCCATCAGAAGAACCTACTTGGCAGTAGTGTGTCCAAGGACTAGGGACAGGACCCTTGCTTATCAGGAGGGCATCATCAGGGGGGATTCCTCTTCTTTGAGAGGACTTACAGCTCACATGGTAGCTTAGGTCTAGTCTGAAGCAATAACTCACATCAAGCTGATGCAGAAGCTGCCCTGGCCTAAAGCTTCTTTCCACACAGGAACCAATATCTCTTGTTACAACTTGCAACTCCCTCAGGGATGCCCCATATATGAGTCACCACAGTCAAGGAAGTCAAAAGTATGGCACCTCTTTAGATGCTTGGAACATGTTTATGGTTCATTCAAAGATTAGAGTCAATCGATCAACCGGGAGTCATTTTCACCATAAGCCAGACTGCCTAGTAACAGTTAAGAAAAAGCATCTTTATTTGCTTTCAGGATAACAGCTAGGAGTTTAACTGAGTTCACATGGGTTCTAGTCATGCCAAAAAGAAAAGATTATTGCTAAATTATTGCTCACTAATGTTTCTTTTACCAAAATATGAGGACTGTCAAATGAACCTAATTCTATTTATAGTCTCTCTTTTGCAAAGTTAAAAAGGAAATTTAGTTGGTTGTTTAGTAGCCATCTCAGAAATTCCACAGATAATTTGAAGTACAAAAAATATTATAAGTGTTAGATTATTCTCAAAGCCGAGATTTGGGAAACAGTGTTGAAAAGAGTCATAAATATAAATTGGTTAGAAGAAGAAGGAATAGTTGTTTTGGCTGGCTCATACATCAGTGTCAAAACAGTATCGAAACATAACTGGAGTTAAATTAACAAACAAAAATAATTTTAGTTCTTCCAGAAATGAAGAATTACTGTTGCTTTTTGGGAAATAACAGGCGCTCCTGCTAGACAAGACATCTCGCTGCTTAGTACAACTTCAAACCCTAGAAATAATGCACAAGGCAACCAAAGGGGAACTCTGGAAGGAGGAGGAGTAAGTTGGGTTTTTGTAGCACCCTGTGCCTGGAGGAACATCATAGCAACAAGGCATCTTACATCTTCCCAGTCCAACAGAAAGAAGTGACACTGACCTGGTATTTACCAGTTTCCAAAACTGGTGACAGATGGCAGTCATTTGTCCCATTTCTCCCCTGGATAATAAATCTTTCTGACAACATCAGGTGAATTGGTAGCAGCAGCAGTTGGACTGATTGACCCCACTGTCAGTAAGTTGTAAAGGGTACTGCTCTGCTGCATTTTGCAGGCCAGACAGTTCTTTCTTCTTACCTAGAGACAATGAAGGCTGATTACAACCACCCAGAGAATTACACATACAGAAATATCTCTTCCTGGAAGTTCTGTTTGTCTTTATAGGTCTGAGATTCCCCTACCAGATGGAAGTAACCGGCCAACCAGATGACACAAAAAAGAGATTCCCTCTAAACATGTCCCCAACTGAGGAAACACAGGAAGAGACTTCTCCTCTGCCACCAGCAGGTACCTACTGACCTTAAGGCACCATGAAGGGGATAACACAATAAAGGATTTGGACTATGAATCCTCTTCTTTTGTGCCAAAGCATTCCTTCTCCCATCTAGGCAAAATGAGCAGTCTGTCCTATAGATGCTGCCTTTGGACACTGAGGCAACATGAGCAGGGGAAAGCAGGAGTAAATGTGGTACCAGAAAAACCAGGCAGTATCTAATTATATTTCAAGTACTCTGAAAAGGAAATGTTCATGAGAATGAACAGCCAAAAAACTAGACACGAATCTGGGTGCTAAACCTAAACAGGATATGAACCTGTTAAAATGGAATTTAAATAGAACCCAGAGTCTCCCAGTATGGTAGCCAAATGTTCAGGATATAATAGAAAATCATGTGTCATATCAAATACCAGGAACTTACAACTTAAAATAGAAGAGACATTCAACTGACCACACACTGAAATTCAGATATTAGAATCATATGACAAGGATTTTGAAGAAGCCAGTTGGTTTTAGCAATTACAAGTATTTTGAACCAAATGACAAAGTATAAAATCTCAGTCAAAAAATTATACAAAAAATGAATTTGAAATTATGCAACTGAAATAAACAACAGAGATTAAAAACTCATTAGATAAACTCAGTAGTAGAGTTAATATGACAGAATGGTTTCAGTGCAAATCTGAACAACATAAAGCAAGCTGAAAAAAGTAACAGTCTCAGGGATATTTGGAACAGAAATGGGAAGCTAGTATTCGTGTCACCATAGTTACAGAAGGATGTCAGAGAGTGGTAAAGAAAAAAACAGTTGTCAAGAACTTCACACATTTTGGAAAAGAGAAGCATGAGGACACAAGAAATCAAGGTAACATGAAGCTAAATACAGTCATATAAATGCACACTAAGATGATTTTAGACTAAGTTGGCCAAGAAGTTAAAAAAGAAAAACTATATACACCAGTACACATTATAAGGAAAATTCTAAAACTAAAGACCCAGAAAAGATATGGAAAGCAACCAGAGAGAAGTAGTTGCATTGCTCTTAGAAAAACACCAATTCCAATGACAACAGATATTCTTTCTTTTTAAAATTTTATGAATTTTGAAGATGCGGAGTACAATTCAGGGTTAGGTATATAAATGCTCATTTCTCAGATACTCATGGTGAGGAGGGTACACCCTATTCTCCACTAGCAGTTTCCCACTACTGCCAATCCCACCCATCCACTCACTCTCCCCCATCCCCCTGCCAGCAGTTTCCAACTACTGCTAATCCCTTAATCCCTTTATTTCAGTATGATGATAATTGCTCATGGTCTGCTTATGAGTGTGAATATATGGTACACAGTTACAACAGATTTTTCATAAGGATTCATGGTTTTCATGAGGAAGTGATACAGTGCTTTTCCTCAAGTGCTGAAAGAAGGTACCATCAACTTCAAATTCTTTGGTAAAAGTATGCTTCTGGAATGAGGCAAAAAAAGAACACTTTCTCAGTCTAAAAGAAACAAGTAATTTGTCACCACCAGATCTACCCTTAAAAATGGATAAAGGAAATCCTTCAAATAGAAGAAAACGGTAAAAGAAAGTATCTCAGAGACTCACAAGGGAAAAAAACAATTTAAAGAGCATTAATATGGGTACACACAATAGTATATTCTTTTATCCATGAGTTTTACAATCACGTGCAATTATTAAAGTACCCATTAATATAGTCTGATAATCCAGACAAGAGTATTGAAAGGTGCAGAATGTAAATGGACCTAAATAAAGGCACCCCTGCTTCACTCAAAGTGGTAAATGTTGATACATAAACCACATGTGTTTATTGTAATACCTAGAAGAACCAGTATACAAAGAGGTACATGAAAAAACTATGAATTAATCTGTGAATGTAATTCTAACAATATTCAGAATATCAACATCAATGTAAGAAAAAGAAAGTGAAAGATGAGATCTAGAGGAAACAAATAGAAAATAAATAATTGAAAGATCAGATGTGAACTCGAATATAGCCATAATTGCATTAACAGTAAAGGTTTCGTTAAATACAGGGGAGAAGCCTTACCTGGGCCCTGAGTGTGGGCGCTAGGTTAGCCAGAATACCTCCCTCACCATATATCAGAAGAAACATTCAGGAGAGAAGCCATATGTTTGCAGGGATTGTGGGTGACACTTTAGGTACACATCCTCTCTCACTAACCACAAGAGGATCTACTCTGGGAGAGACCCTTTGCATGGCAGAAATGTGGACAAGGCTCTCGCCAGAAGATAGCCCTTATTCTACAAGAGGACACACTTGGAGAAAAAGCCACTTGTGTCCCGAGTGTGGGAGAGGTTTTTCCTGGAAGCATCACTCCTCCAACACCAAAGCTCACACACAGGAGAAGCCCTTCTTGTGCCTTGAGCGTGGTCGTGGTTTCAGACTGCAATCAGCACTCATCAGTCACCAGGTCACACACTCAGGGGAGAAGTCTTATGTCTGTGGCGTGTGTGGGCACAGCTTTCACCAGAAGGATACCCTCATCAGACACCAGAGAATACATATAAGAGAGAAGCCTCACCCGGGCACCACGTGTAGGTGAAGTTTTAGCAAGGTCACCTTCACTGGACACCAGAGGACACACAGGAGAGATGCCTTACCTGGGCCCTGAATGTGGGTGTGGCTTTGGTCAGAATTCCACCCTCATCAAGCACCAGAGGACACACACAAGGGAGAAGCCCTGTCTGTGCATCGAGTGTGGGCATGCTTTTGGCTTTAAGTCACTCCTCATTAGAAGAGGAGCTTTATGTAGAAAGGGTGTGTAGGCAAAAACTTGGCGAGGAGTCACATCTTATCTCTGACCAGAGAACGTACTCTGGGGAGAAGACTTGTATTTGTTAGTGTGGACATGGCTTTGGCTTTAAGTCTGCCCTCATCGACGTCAGGGGACTCTGGAGAAACGCCATATGTGTGCAGGGCATGCAGGTCTGTCTTTAGATAGAAGTTGCACTTGCACCGATCAAGTCTGTGGACCAAATCTTGCTATCAACTCCTGCCACAAGAGGTGTTCTTCCCTCTCCTCCCCTTCCCTTCTTTCCCCTCCTCTCTCCTCCCCTCCCCGTCCCATGCTCTTCCCTCTCCTTTCCTCAAGAGTGTGAAGCAGGCAGAAATCACTAGTAAATGTTCCAGTTTCCTGAATGGAATAGGGAAAATGTGTCTCTCTTTTATTGATCATGAGATAGTTGGTTTGGAGTTTATTTTCTATATTAGTAATGTGTCTTTGCTATGGCTGCCACAATAAAGTACTCCAATCTGAGGGTCTTTATAGCAGCAGAATGTGGTTCTCTCTTAGTTTTGAATCCCAGAAGTCCCAAATCAAGGTATTGACAGGTTGGGTATTGCTAAACCGCTCTTCTCTCCTTGCAGTTGGCTGCCTTCTTGCTGCGTCCCCTCAAGGCCTCATTTTACTGGGGATATACTTTCCTGGTGTCTCTTCCTCTTCTTTTGAAAGACATCAGTCACTTTGGATAGGGCAACAGCCTTATTACATCATTTAGTCCTAAAATCTTCTTAACGGCTCTATGTCCAAATACAGTCACATTGGCGGAAGGGACTTCAAAATATACATTTTTGTGAGAACACAATTTTGTCTGTAACTCTGACCACAAAAATTCATGTTCTTCTCACATACAAAATTATCCAAATCCTAAAGATCTGGTTCCATTTTACTTCACAGTGTCCTCAGCTTATTTCTCTCTCATATTTTACTCTAAGTACAAGGAGAAAACAGGCCACAGTTTCATCACTTTGTGTAGATACTTCATATATTTTGCACTTCCAACACGTAGAGTGTCTACATTACATAAAACACTAGAACACAGTTGGAGCAAATACTTTGCAAGGATTCCCATTTCCAATTTCTTTTTCCACATCTCAGTCGGACACCTCACCAAAGTCATCTTTAACATCTACATTCCTACAAAAAGTCTTTAAAGACAGCCCTGCATTTTCTTAACTTCCAAACTCTCCTAGTCTCTACTAATTATGCAATTCTATGCCTTTCCGCATTTTAGGTTTGTTACAAAGCACCCTACACCCAGTACCAAATTCTGTATTAGTGTGCTAGGGCTGACTTAAGAAAAACCAGCCGGGCTCGGTGGCTCAGCTTGTAATCCCAGCACTTTGGAAGGCTTAGGTGAGTGGATTGCCTGATCCCACAGGTTTGAGACCCACCTGGGTAACTAGGCAAGACCTGATCTCAACAATAGGTCAAAAATTAACCGGGCGTGGTAGCCTGGGCCTGTGGTTCCAGCTACTTGAAAGGCTGAGGTGGAAGGATCGCCGGAACCCAGCAGGTCGAAGCTGTAGGGGCCAGGAGCGGGGAATGCACTCTAGTCTGGGTGACAGAGTGAGACTCCAAACCAAAAAAAAAGAAAGAAAAAAGGAAAAACCAGAATGAGTGCCTTAAGGAATAGAACAATTTTTTTTTTCACAGTTTTGGGAGCAGGAGTTCCAGAAGAAGGTGTTGGCAGGATTAGTTTCTGGTAGGATTAGTTTCTAATAAAGCCTTCTCTGTATGGCTTGCAGATGGCTGTGTTCTCTGTATCTTCACATGAACTTTTCTTTAATGCATGTACTTTGTGGGTGTCTCTCCCTGTTTGAAGAATGCTGGTCATATTGGGTTAGGGCCAAACCCTAAATACCTAATTTTAACTTTCATTACTACTTTAAATTTCCTATATTCAAATAATTTCATTGGCAATTAGGGAGTGAACATATGAATTGAGGAGTGGGAGGGATATAATTCAGCTCATAACATTCTGCCTTGAACCCTCAACATTCATGTCTGCCCATCAATCAATTCTTGCCATCAGGGATGTTCTCTTAACCATTCCTTTCTTTTCCCCATAAGTGAAAAGATGGCAGAAATCACTAGCAAATTTTCAGCATTACTGATATGGAATGGAGAAAAAAATTCCTTTCCTTGATCATGAGATACTTGATTAATGCTTTCTATACCACATTATCTATATTTTATGGCCTTTTCTTCTAATAAAATGCTACTTGACAAAGCTGCAAACCTGGCTATGTGTCTTATTCTCTGATCTGTTGAGGAGAACCTAAAGTATTCAATCTCTTGGGAGGAGTTTCTCGGTGGTTTTATTCTGAAAACTTGTCCTGTGTGAAAGTGATGTTAATATGGTTTTCAACCTCATCCCTTCTTAAGTTCTCCAGCTTCTTGGATGACACCCTATGGCCACACACTCAACCTTTCTAACACCAGATTTAAGGGTATTTATTCTCATCCCAACCTTGCATCCTGAGGCCTCATCATGTGAGCTATGCCCACATGCCAGTGATCTGGCTCAAGATGTCAGGCCCTTCAGTCACAGCCCTTCATAGTCCTCCAGTCCAGGGCTAAAGATATAAGGGTGAAGTTACCCACCCTTATATCTAGCATTAGACCCTGTTCATTTACCCCTGACCTCTCCCTTTTCCCTAAATCATGGAGCCCAAATGTCCCAGATCCTGACAAATGCCTGTACCAGGACCTCCCCTGGCCCTGTGCTTTTGAACCAAGTGTGTTCATAACAAACTATTTCTCCAGGCTCTGCAGCCACTTCTGCTCAGAGGGGGTTTTCAACAAAATGAAAAGGAAGAGATTTTATTTTCGGGGAATACAAAAGGGATGTGAGGAAGTGTAAAAGAAAAATAACAGATAAAGAAAAATGACACATGGAGGATCACCAGCCTCAATATCTCATTTGGAGTTGTCCAGACTTCATTGACCTACAGATTAGTTTTGACAAGGATGGCCCTCTCCAAAACATTTCATTAAAGTCCGTTCATCCCAGATACTTTTCTTCTGGCCAGAGCTGAACATCACAAGGGAAGATGTGTGAGTTTGTGTGTATGTGCATATTTGTGGTTATCTCACACCAATAGTTCAAAACTTTTACTGAGAATATAAATAGAAATTATAACCCTTCTACCATATATAATGTCCTTTTACTAAAAGTGTTTTCCTATAATGGAATTTTCTATAGAAATTCATCCAATACAGACCTATAAGTGATATATAAATCAAAAGCAAATAACATAAAGAGTGATATTTTGTTTTGTATTATGTCTGTGCTAGATAAATCTAAAATGGTGGTGAAAGAAATGAAAAGAACCCTATTGATTATATAATGGAAAACTACACCAGAAATGAATTTAATGTTTTATGGGAAGAGGAAATCTATGCCTAACACTACTGCACAACATTCAGCTATAGACCTTGGGAAAGAAATACACCCATCAAAACATATTCGACTGAGTTACATTGATCTCTGGAAATATAATGGACCTGAATGTTAATGCCTAAAAGCAGGGCAAAAATGACTGGTTTTTATTTTTCTTTGGTTTTCTTCTTTAAGATAGGGTCTCACTTTGTCACCTGGGTCTGGAGTAGAGTGGTAAGATCATAACTCATTGTACCCATGAATTCCTGGACTCAAATGATCTTCCTGAGTGCCTAGGACTACAGGCTTATGCCACCACAGCTTATTTACTTATTTTTAATACAGTCACAGTCCTGTTATGTTGCTCAGACTGGTCTCCAACTCCTGGCCTCAAGTGACCCTCTTCCTTGAACTCCCAAAGCTGTCAGGTAACAGGCGTGGGCCACATACCTGGCCAAAAATAACTGTTCTTAAATGGAGCGTGGAAATAACTTTCAAAGTAACACCATGGTCCTTTTTCAAAATAATTCACTCTGCTTAGCCCATATGCAAAAGAAGGGAAATGAAGCTCTATCTTCTGGAGAAAAGACTATCAAATAAATTGGAAATATATGCTAAAAATTATCATAATAATTAATAAACATCTGGAGTAAGATATCTTGAAGTATAAATTATTACTTCTCTGTAATGTTTTCTCCACCTATTTCAGTACTCATTGATATATCACGCCTGTAGCAATGTAATTACCTTAGTATTCTAATGCTTTTATTTCTTGCATTGTTTCCATTTTGGGGGGGATTCTTCTATAATGTAACATTTAGTCATTTAATTCTATCAATATGTACTCATGGCTACTTGTTTTATTCATTGAGTGATCATCTGAGAGTATCATTCATTTTGTCACTCAAACTGGGAATGCTTGCACGTATCTAAAGCCATGGGTCTCTTTGAACCAGACAATTTGTGATGACTCCTTTTGACTCCACCCTTCAGCACAGTAACCACACCTGTCCTGCCTTTGGCAATTTAGTGCTGCAACTTGGTTCCTGTCTCCCTGGGATCCCATTTTCCCCATTATACCTAAGGATCTTAATTCAGTGCAATAATCCCTCTGTAATTTCAGACCTACAAAGACGAACAGTCACAGAGCTCTTTGGGAATGGTGGGACTTTGCTGATAAATTTATTTTTCACAGTCATGGTAAAGGTATGCCTTATTGCCCTTTCTGGGTTGTTTGTGTATGTTTTACATGATAAATCCACTATAAAATTCCACTCTCCCTTAGATTTGGGATTCCTTTCTCTATGGTATGCCAAGGAAGTTCGGGCATTTCAACTTCATTTACTACGGACAACCTTTCATTTCTTATGGTGTTGAACCAAAGAAACACCTTTCTATCCACTTGAGCTGCAGCACTCAGTCTAGAATAATCTCTGCTTATTAAGTACACATCAAAATTAGGTCTGATACAATTCTATGTTCCTTCCACCCTAACCCAGAGTCTTTCTATGCATTTCTACACACATCCCCTGGGTGTATACCTGTATAAATTGGATAAAATCATGCAGGTCTTTTGGCGTATGGCATATTTCCTCATGGGTCACATTTCTTTTGTACCTCATCCCTCATGCTCTTCTAGGACTTGAGTCCAGTTATAAGAATATAAACAATAAAAGAGTGTTTGCCAACTGCTTTAGGAGAAGATATACAAGTTTATCAGACAAAGCAAGGTTATTCTAAGACAGTGGTGGAATGCCAATTTCTATAAACCTTAAAGATTCAGGTTCAGTGCCCAGGCCTCATCAGAATCTTTCCACATGTTTCCATTCCAACTTTCAGGATCCCATTACTTTCCAGCAGGTGCCTCAGTTTAACAGAAGAAACCCTGCGAAGTTTCAGATTCAACTTGTGCTCATATCCTGATGAGACTCTGGGTTTCATTTTCAGGAAAATCCCGCTCTTTGTCTATAGCAGATAAAGGTTTCTTACAGGGCAGATATAGTTTCAGGTGACGTATGTGGTCCTTGAGCTGGGAATACAAAGCAATCAGCTCTTTTTTTTGTTCCCACCACTTTCTCCAGCACAGTTGGACACAACCACCCATTTTCATTATACTCATTAGTTTAAAAAAATGTCAATGTGAATTGCTTCTTGAGGTTCTGGAACTGGTACTCTAATAACATTACTTTGGGAGGCATTAATGACTATTTTCAGTGTTTAGAAAGGGCATGAAAAGTCCACGGCATGACATTTGTGTGTATACTCAAAATATCGCCATTAGATATTCTTTGGTTTTTTGAGTTAGAAATTTACTTTGTGCCTCAGACTGATGTGCAGTTTCATACATACTTCAGGCTTGACCTCCTGGACTAAGGTGATTCATTTGTCTCAGTCTTGTGAGTTGTGGGACTATAGGCACATGCCACCACACTTGGCTTACTTTTTGTAGCAACAACATCTCGCTATATTGCCCAGGCTAATCTTGAACTCCTGGGCTCAAGCATCCTCCTACCTTGGCCTCCCAAATTGTTGGGATACAAGTGTGAGCCACTGCACCTGGCCAATACTCTTAATCAGATAGTTATTCAAAACAGGCAAGTTCCAAGTGACCATGCTATTGAAACATTTTTGTCAAATATTTAACTCTTAAACGTTAGAGACACTGAACACGATAATATATCCAGAGAAGAAGCATTGTTTCATATTAATTTAAAATAAAATCTCCTAAACAACCAATATAGGCTTTTCACATAGGAAAGTTTTGGGCAACTCATGGTCACCACTGAATCTTTATGAATGGAAGATGGATGCAAGCAAACTGCAGTAGCAGCACTACAACCAACAGCAAATCCCAGTGAGTGGAGAGTATCTGAGTGTGAGAATTACCACACATATTATTTTCACACCCATTTTTAAAGTAAAAGTTAAGTGACAGGAAAGGAGGTAAGAAGCTATGACCTATATCCGTGAAAAAAAATTACAGAAATTTTGATGAGGTCGTCCCCACCTTAGAATTACTACACAAAGACCTTAAATCAATGGTCTTAATAAGTTCAAAGAGCTAAAGTAAACTATTTTTGGTGGGGGAGAAGATTCCAGTTCAAGATGATGGACCAGAAGCAGCTAGTGAGAACCTCTCTCAAGGAGAGGGTCTGAAATAGTAAATATTAGCACTTTAGGGGGCTGTGTGGAAGACCACACTGAAGTTCATTGGAGAAGCGTCTGGGACCAACAAGTGCAGGGGGCAGCAATCCTGGGCAGCCTGCAGAGTCAGCCCAAGAGAGGAACCATGTGCGCATTCCCCATGAAGGTAAGGGTTAAGGGACTGAGAGATCCCCTGGGTCTCCAGACATCTGCCATGGCATACCCTGGTCACAGGAGAGTCCTCTTTGCCCCACAACTCCAGCCAGATGCGGGAAGTCACCCAGAGTCTGGACAGAAGCACTACTCCAGCCCACCGGTAACCCAG
>NW_007160322.1:0-26430 GCF_000164805.1 Carlito syrichta | reverse complement strand
TATGCATCCACAGAACTGGTGCCACAGACTCCTGAACCTGTGGCTTCTGATGAGGTGAGGTACAGTTGTCCCACCCAAGTCTGAATACTGCAACAGTGGTGCACAGCTCCTTTGAGGTCCCAACTCTCAAAAGTTGTTTCTGGGTCCTTCTAGATATCTGCCACTGCTTCCTGGACCCTGCCATATGCAGGCCAGAGAGGGAATGGTGATGCAGGGTACCTCTGCATACTCCCACCCGGTGAGGCACATGCCACCTCAGCTTAGGGAGGGAAAGGGAGAGGGGCTGAGTCTGTGCACCCACAGAATGGATGTCACAGACTCTGAACCCACAGATTTTAACCATGGAGACACTAGCGGTCGCTGCTGAGCCCTTTCCAACCATCATCACCACTGCCTTCATACCTCCAGTGTGAAGGTCAGGGAGAGTCGGAACTCGGGGCACTTCTGCGTATGCACTAGACTGAGGCACAGATCCTCCCAGTTGGGACCCCTTGGTGCTGTGAAGCTGCTCTGTACTGTCTTAACACTGCAGCTTTGGCTCAGAGTGCCTCCAGAAGTCACTATTATCTACCCCCAACCCCAGGTTGCCACCACCGTTGCTTCTGCCCCCACTGCCTGCAAACAGGTGAGGGAGAGAATGTTGACCCAGAGTACTAAACGAAGACTATCAACCAAAGTCTATGTTTAACGTCCATCACAGATATATCTACAAATACAGGAAATCTTTAAGTTGCATCCCAATTATAGCACAGGATAGAGAGAAAGAGAAAGAGAGAGAGAGAGAGAGAGAGAGAGAGATAAAGAGAAAGAGGAGCCTTCTTTCCCCAATGAGGAGGTATCAAGCATAAACTGGAAATAACAAAATTCAGAGTGTTTCAACCCCTTCATATTATATTGCAAGCTCCTGAGCAATAGATCCTTAGAGAAAGAATTGTCCCCAATGACAGATTTAGAATTCAGAATATGGATGGCAAAGAAATCCAGTGATATCCACAAGAAAGTTGACACTCAATTCAGAGGCCACAAAAACCTTCCACAGGAATTGAAAGCTAACAAGGCCATCCTGAGAAAGAACTAAACTGAAGTTCTGAACTGAATAATTAAAATCAAATTTCAAAATACAGTTGCAATCCTTAACAAAATTCTAAACCAAAATGAAGCAAGAATTTCAGAGTTTGAAGACCAATCTGCAAATTAACCCAGTGATATTAAAATGAAGGAAAAAAATTCTGACAAAATTAGCAAAAAATTTGAGAAGTATGGGATTTTTTAAAGAGATCAAATTTACAGCTCATCAGCATTCCCAAGATAGAAGAAGGGAATGAGAGCAATCTGGAAAATTTTCAAGGGATAATGTAAGAACTCTTCCCCTATCTTGCTAGCTAGGTCAATATAATGATACCAAAAATTCAGAGAATTCCTTTGGTAGTACATGAGACAACCATCTCCAAGGCATATACTAATCAGAATAACATATCAAGAACATAATATATATAATATATCAGAATATCAAGTGCAACACAAAGGAAAAATTCTTGAAAGCAGCTAGAGATAAGGGACAGATCACCTATCAAGAGAGACTTGTCAGAATAACAGCAGACCTCTCAGCAAAAGTCTTTCAAAGGAGAAGAGATTGGGTTCCCTGTTTTTTCCTTTATGAATCAAAGTCTTACTCTGTTGCCAAGGTTGGAGGGCAGTGGCACAAGCACAGCTAGTTGAAGTCTTCAATTCCTGGTCTTAAGCAATCCTCCTGTGTCACTCTCCTCTGTACCTGGGACTAAGGTGTGTGCTACCAAACCCAGCTAATTTTTGTAGAAACAAGGTCTCACTATATTACCCTGGCTGGTCTTGAACTCCTGGCCTCATGTGGTCCTCCCACTTCTGCCTCACAGAGTGCTGGGATTATAGGCATGAACCACCATGCTTGACCCATTTTTGCTATTCTTAAAGAAAAGCAATGTCCACAAGAATATCTTGCCCTGCCAAACTGAGCTTCTAAAATGAAGGAGAAATGTCCTCCCAAGACAAGCAAGTTCTAGGGAAATTAATGACCTCCAGAACAGCCCTACAAGAAGAGATGTTTAAACGAGCTCTAACATAGATAGGAAAGAATAACAACACCCAACACAAAAATTCATGTAAGCACGTTGCTTACAGACCATAAATATCAACCACAAAACTGAGAATGCAAAGAAACTTTTTTAAAACACTATGAAAAGAAAGAATCCTCACATATCAATAATTATCTTCTATTTCAGTAGATTAAATGTCCACCCTTAAAAGGCATAGAATGGAAAACTAGATAAAAATACTGAACTCATCTGTCTATTGTCTTCAGGTGAACCATCTCATTTTAATGACACCATAAGTTCAAGTTAAAGCAATGGAAAAAGATCTCCAATGCATATGAAAAGCATAAAAAGCAGGAGTTGCTATTCTTATCAGATAACACCAATTTTAAACCAACAAAAGTTAAAAAAGAATAGTGTGAAGCAATACTTATAGTGAGGGCTCAACTCAGCAAGAAGAAATAACCATTCTACATATATATGTACACAATACAGTAGCAGAGTTGGGAGAAACACTATAGTATTCACATCAATAAGATAGATCTCAAATAAGCAACTAATGTCTCACCAAAGGAAATTAGAAAGTCAAGAGCTAAACAAAGCTAGGAGGAAAGAAATAACAAAAAATCAGTTCCCAACGAAAAGGAATTAATACCAAAACAAACAAACAAAATCATATAAAGGACCATGAATCAAAAAGCAGGCTATCTGAAGGATGAACAGTGTTGACAAACCACAGGCTAGAGGTTTGGGGGAAGAGAGGAGAAAGAAAAGAGGGAGAAGAGTAGAGGGGAGGAGAAGAAAGGTGAGGAGAGGAGAGGGAAGAGGAGGGGAAGGGGAGGGGAAGAGGAAGAAGGAAGGGTGAGAGTGGAGGGGAGAGGGAGACAGTGGAGAGAGCAAGAGTGAGAGAGAGTGAGAGTGAGAAAGAGAAGAAGGAAAAGAGAGAAAGAGGGAAGGGAAGGAGAGGAGTGAGAGGAGAGAGAAAGGCAGGAAGGATAGAGAGAGGAAGAAGAAGGAAACACTCTCAGAGAGATTCGCAAGGATTCTCAGAGAGTATAATAAGCATCTGTTTGCCTGTAAGTTAGAAAAACTAGAACAAACAAATAAATTTCTGGAGACACACTCTCCTAAAGTTGAAACAGATATTGAAACCCTGAGCAGATCAGTAATAAACCCTGAAATTGAATCAGGTCAGGTGTGGTGGTTCATGCCTCTAATCCCAGCACTTTGGGAGGCTAAGGCAGGAGAATTACTTGAGTTCAGATCAACCTGGAAAATAAAAGAGAGACCTCAACTCTATCAATAAACAAAAAATCATTCAGTTGGGGTGGCATATGCCTGTAGTCCCAGTTACTCAGGAGGCTGAGGTGTAAGGATGACCTGAGCCCAGGTCAAGGTTATGGTGAAACATGATTGTGTTATTGCCCTCCAGCCTGATAAACAGAGTGAGATCCCCACTCAAAGAAAAAAACATCTACAGCCATATCACTTAATGCATCTGAGCTCATCTAAAGTTGAATCAGTAATAAACAACCATCCTACCAAAAATGGCCTACCGTGAAAAGCACCAGACAGATTCACAGATGAATTCCACAAGATGCACAAGGACGGACAGGTACCAATCCTACTAAATTATTCCAAACAAGCAAGAAGGAAGGACTACTTCTTAACTTATTCTATGAAGCCAATATCATCCTGATGAACATTCTTATGAACATAAACTCAAAATGCTCAACAAAGTACTAATAAACCACATCCAAGAGCACACTTAAAAAAATCACTCATCATGGTTAGGTGGGCTTTATTCCTGAAATGCAAGCTTGGTTCATCATACACAAATCGGAAAAAGTAAGTCACCACTTAAAAACAGAAAGAAAAATAAGAACTACGCCAGAAAAGGAAGATGGCAATGCAACCAGTAAGACTATGTGAGTCCCAGTATGAGTCATTGCATGAAAATTTTGTGTTTGTGTGTGTTTGATTGATATTTTATTTGTTTTCCGGATTTGTTGTTCTGTATTTTTAGATTACTTTTATTTTTATTTTTAAATTTGTCCATCTTATTTCCTTATACATTTCTCTGTTCTCCTTATTGCTGTACCTGTATCTTGGACTTGGTGGTACACACACGTACCCTTTGCATTGTCTTATAGAGTGGTGATGGGGAGTGGGTCTCAGGGAACCCAAAGCAAAATCAGTGATCATTGTGATTTGCAGGTAATTTCTGAATCCAAGATCGCCATCCTCCACCTTATTCAACTCTCAAAACCAGAAGAGACAGCAACACTTCTCACCCACAATGCTGTTTCAGAATAGAACAAATTCAGAGACCTGATCTGGGAACAATGGACGACTGAACAAACATCAGGAGTGAAAGCCTCTCCCATTGCCACAGAATATTGGAATTAGAGAGAGAAGAGAGAGATCTGTCACAAATGAGGGAAAATCATTAGAAGAACACAGGTGATTCCCAGTGTAAAAAGGGGAAATACCCGAAAAATCAGATTTCAGAGCCCAAAGAATGAAAGTCACCCATGACTGACCCCAGAATACAACAGGGATTGGGAAATGAATGAAAAGAGTGAAGAAACCCCAATAAAGACAAGATGCAACACTGAAAGAACTTGTAACAGTGATTTTGGCCATAAACATTTTCATCCAGGAAATAAACAATAAGATGACAAGCTTGGAAAGCAGAATTATTCAACAAGGTGAAAGATTCTAATAACTTGAAGATGGAATTAACTTGATCTGTAAAAAAGCATGGGAAGAAAACCATGAAAGAAATAATCAAGCCTCCAAGAGATGTGTAATTATATCAAGAAGCTGAAACTCTGCCAGATTTGTATCCTAGAAGAAGAAAGGAAAATTAAGAACATCTACAAGTAAGTATTCTAGAGGTTATCCAAGAAAACTATCTCCATACCACCAGAGAATTGAACATCTAAGAACAAGAGATTCCACGAATGCACACAAGACATCAAATGTGATCAACCCCTAGACACATAGTAATTCACCTACACAAAATAGGTACAAAAGAAAAAGAACTATAGGCAGCAAGAGACAAAAGTCAGACACCTACTGAGGAAAACCAATCAGAGGAACAGCAGATCTATCAGTAAAAACACTACAAGCTAGAAGGGATTGGACTCCAATATTCAAAGTCCTCTGTGATAAATAATTTCAACCAAGAATTTCCTATGCAAGTAAGCTCAGGTCCATCAGAAATGGAGAATTAAAATCCTTCCCAAACATCCGAACCATAAGAGATAATGCAACTTTCAGACCAGCTCTACAGGAGTTCCTAAAAATGGTATTAAGCACAGAATAAATACAAAAAAGAATGACCATGCAATTTCAAGAGAACAGCGAAATACAGAATCAATGGAGAATACCTCATGTCTGCAAAACTGAAAAAATACACATCAACCTCAAAGCCAAAAGAAAACAATCAAATTAAAACTTTATAAGAAATTCATGACAGGGATTGAAAATCAAATTTTAATAATTACCCTTAATGTGAAAGGTTTTAATGCACCACTGAAAGGACAGAGGGCAAAGTCTATTTTTAAAAGTCCAATAAACTGGACTTGGTGTCTCAGCCTGTAATCCCAGCACTTTGGAAGGTCAAGGCGAGTTGAATAACTAAGGCTGCAGATTCGTGACCCACTTGGGCAAATTAGCAAGACCTTGTCTCCACAACAAATCAAAAATTAGTCGGGCATGGTAGAGCACACCTGTAGTTCCAGCGTTTTGGAAGACTGAGGTGGAAGGATCACCGGAGTCCAGCAGGTCGAGGCTGCGGTGACTGGGAGCATGTTACTGCACTCCAGTCTGGGGGATAGAGGGAGACTCCAACTCAAAAAAAAAAAAAAAAAGACCAATAATTTCCTACATATCAGAAACACATCTCACCACAAGGGACATATACAGATTCTAAGTTAGATGACGAAAATTGAATTTCCAGATGAGTGGATTACAAAGCAAGGCAGAAGTCATGATCTTAATATCAGATAACACAAGCATTATTCCATCCAAAATTTAAAAACATGTGAAGGAACAATGCATAATGGTCAAAGTACAATCCACCAATGAGAAATATCAATCTTAAAAACACATGCACCCAACAAAAGAGCACCAGCATTTATAAAGTAACCACTAAGAAAACTAAAAATGGTATTGACTCTAACACTATTATACCAGGGCATTGAAATACCCTCCAACAACCCTAGAGATAGCATCAAGGCAAAAAATCAACAAAGACATCGGGAATTTCAACTTAACACTTGACTTCATGGACTTAATAGACACAAGAACTTCATGGGAGGGAGGATTACTGGGAGCACGAGCAAAGGGAGGGACACATGGAACTTCATGACAGGGAGGGACACCAGGGACACTGGGGCAAGGCGGGATACCAGGAACACCAGTGAAGTGAGAAACTTCAGGGACACCAGTGGAGTGAGGAACACCAGGAACTTCATGGCAGGAAGGGACACCAGGAACACCGGGGCAGGGCAGGACATCAGGTACTCCAGGGCAGGGGGCTACACCAGTAACAATAGGGCAGGCAGGGACACCAGGAACTCCAGGGTGGGGAGGGACACTGGGAACACTAGAAGAGTGAGGGACACCAGGACCTTCAGGGGAGGGAAGGCCACAAGGAACTTCATGACAGGGAGGGACACCAGGAATACCTGAGAGGGAAAGACACCAGGAACTCCTGGAGAGGAAGACACACTAGCATAGAGGACCCAACTGATTTTCTTCTCTACACTGGCAGGATTCTCGGATCTCAGGGGAGCCACCCCAAGGTGGAAATGCAGGAATTGACAAGTGAGAATTGAGAGAGGAGCCAGGGGGTAGTCAGGGCACAACTGAAGCAAAGCTCCAGGGTCGGTATGACTACAGACTGTCTTGACAGGAAGTCCCTCTGTCTATTTTCCTCCATGCCCTGCCAAGTGCTTCTGGTCTCATGCCCCTGGGCCTTGCTCACCTGGGAAGACCCCTGAGTGCCTGGTTCCTCCACAGATGGTGTAGAAGCACCTCTTGGCACTGAGGAGGAACAGGGTGTGGGGCCCCCCTGAGTCATGGCATGTCTGGGTTGAGCTCATGTGCCCTCAAGGAGCAGAGACAAACGACTGTGATTCGCAACTTAGAGTCAGCACACACACCTGCACATCCTATATGACCTATCACAACCTTCATGGACATGCCGAGTGCACACCATCTCTTTGTGGCCAGAAGACTCCACTCTTCTCCCAAGGTGCCCAAACCCTTCCACACCAAGGGGTGCCCAGCCAACCTCTTCTTCTCAGGATCACCATCCAGCCTGCCTTGGTCTCTTAGGATAAGCATCTCCTGTCTGGGTGACAGGCAGGCCAGTAGATGGGTCTCGTGAGGATGAGAATGAGATCCCCAACCCGGCCTTCCTCTTGGCCTCTTGGCACAGTTTGCTGCCCTGAGTGCCTTCCCTGAGTCCAGGCCCTTGCACCAGTCTTCTGTGCTTTGGAGGCTGGGGGCCTCAGCGAGTCCTCCATCCCCCATCTACTCATAAAAGGGCCACAGCTCTGCCCCACTTCCTGATGCCAAAGCCCGGAAGCAAGTTTTCCTCAGAGACCCATTCTCTGGTGAAGAGATGTTTCTCTGAGGGCCTGGGTTCGGAGTTTCTGTAGGGGTAAGCTCTGGGTCTAGGACTAGGCAGACCTCCACTCCCGCAAAAAAAGGTGTGACTCATTTGTTACTGAGCGGAGGAAGAAATGACACTGTAGCCAGTAGGCATTTGGGCAACCTCCTTGGTGCCAGCCCTCATTTGGGGACCTGGACTATGGGATTTTCAGGGCATTCACTGCCCCAAATAGATGGGGATTCCCCCATACCAAATGCTGCCTCTACTGGGTCTCAATAGGTTGGGGGTGGGCAGCTTCTGTAGGAGCAGGCGGGCAGCTCCTGCGGGAGTGTAGGTCCTGGGGAAGGGAATGAGTAGCCCATCTTTGGGCATTGTATGTAAATGTGAATAAAAGTAGTTGTGGTGGCCAAAGCTCACTGGCTGCCTTACTCCTTGGTCTGCTTTGCTCAGTGATATGGGCTCTTGAGGACAGAAGGATATGGGAGGGGCCAGGGCCTGGGATCCACAGGGACCGTGACAATCCTCAAGGTTAGATTTAGGACTTGATTAGGGTTAGAGGAAGTGTAAACTGACTACCTTGGACTGATAGACTCTTACGTATTCCCGGGACCCACTTATACCAACTCTTAAGGCTTTGCCTATTAAGAGGGCTTCACTGGGTTTTTCGGTCAGTATCTGAAGCCCTTAACATTCTTGATGGAAAGTTGCCGTGAGCCTTGAAGCTATGCCATATACCCATTTTCTGCTTAGTGCCTGGAGCAGCTGTTCTCTGAGCAGCTTCTTACTGCTTCCCTGTATGTTGACATCAGTGCTGAAATTACCCTAAGCCCAGCCAGGGCTTTTCTCAAGCGTGTGGTTTCACCATGAGAAAAGCCTTGGCTTGTGAGGACACCGCTCTCCATCTGGATATAGAAGCTGGTTTCTTACAGGTTAGGGGGCTGTGAAAATGGGGGAAATGGTTGATCCTCCTTTACCCTCAGCAGGACAGACCCGAGAACAGTGGGCTATGGGGATAACTCTCGCTCCAGATCAATACAGCATGGTGTCAGTCCGCTCAGGCTGTCCTAAACACTACAGACTTGGCATTCATGTCTTAGAGCTCTAGAGGCTGGAAGGCCCAGGTCAGAGTGACTACAGAGTTCGTTCTGGTCAGGTCCAATCTTAAAGTCAGAGGTGGCCACCTCTGGCTGTGTCCTCATGAGGTTGCAAGAGATGTCTGGGCATCTTCCTCTTCCCATCAGGGCACTAATCCCATTCTGAGAGCTCCACCCACAAGGCCTCCTCTTGTCCTGACCACCTCCCATAGAGTCACATTCAAAGACCTTTAATTTGGCCGTTAGGTACTTCAACCCTGGAATTGGGGGGAGGGAGACAAATAATCCACATATGGCACTAATTATTCAACACAGTTATATTGGGAACTCATAGGGAGGGCAGGGATGCCACATGATCCCCGAGGTGTTGATATTTGGTCGTGCGAGGGCGTCCTGGGTTCCAAGGTGCCCACACTAGGGTACGGTGTGCCAGAAACAGATGTCAGGAAAGACCAGAAGGCCCAGGGATAAGTACTGGGTGGGGTTGGCTCTGCATGTCAGGTGGGCTTGGCAGTGTGACTGATCTTGTGGTTACAGCCCAGTGCTCCAATCCCTGGCCTGTCTGAAGCCCACCATGTCCCTGGAGGAGGGACTTTGCCGGGCCATACAGGAGTGGCTGTGCACCAGTACCTCCAACCGAATGATGTATTATGAGATAGTTGCAAAGTGATTGTTGGGGTCCTGGATGCAAGGGCTGCCGTGCTGTGTGCTCAGAGGATGGGGAGATTACATAGTCTGCAACAGGACACTCTGGCCCTTTGATGCTCAGGAAGATGCATCCTTTACTTGGAGTTCCTAGGGTCTTTCTCCTGCTATCTCAGAAGCAGCCCCTGCCAGGCCTGAGGTCAAACTCTTTGTTACTATTGGAGGTCGTGGCAGGAACAGTTACCAACACAGTGTAGAGGTGGCCACCACACTTCTGGGGATAGGCAGAGAGATGCCCACCACATTTCTGGGGTCCACTGTCCTTCGGAAAAGTGGTCAGAAGCTGGTCATCTGCCAACTCAGCAGGATCTAAGGGCAGGTGGTGGAGCCCCGCACCTCAGGCACTCGAGACCTGCTTCCAGCCCTGCTGATGGAGCTCCTCATTCATCACTCCCGGTATAACAGATGGACAAGAGACCTCAGAGGACATGAGATCCCTCCTCTATTCTATGTGTCCCTATCCTCGTGTGTCCTGGACCACTTCTTTCCCACGTTACCCTCAAGCTCTCAAGTCCTAGCCTTGTGTCTCCTGATCAGAACAACCTCCCTAATGTTTTTTCTTGCGTAGTAGCCCCAATCCAGCTGCATTTTCTGGGGTGATCATCTGTTGTGGGCCCTACAGGTGCTGGGTGAGGAGCCCGCAAACTGTGGCTTTGACTGTGGGAGTGGCCCCTTCCTGGCCCTCTCCCCAAGCAAGGCCTTGATGGGACACCCAGGACACACCCTCCCCTTCCCTGTCTTTGAAGGCTGCTGTATTTAGGGGGTAGGCCTGGGCCACTTCTCAGTGTAGTTGTGCCACCGTCATGCCCAGGTTCATGGAACTGGAGACTGAGGAGATGCAGATTCAGAAATTGCAGCCAGTGACAGTGCTCCTGGGCCTGCCTCCTCCAGCCCCACTGAGGCCTGAACCTCCAAGGCCTCTAGTCCCTGAGGGTGCCTAAGCAGTACGACTTCCCACCTCCTTATAGGAGCTTGTGACAAGAGCCCAGGGGCCCAGGGAGGCCACTGTCCACTCTTTCCATACTTTCCAGGCCTGCCCAGAGCCTGGGAACTCACCTGCTTGTAACCGTGGCCTGGGATTCACCTAGTCAAGTTCCATAGGTTTATTGCTTTCCCATAGATAACCCACCATCCAGTCTGCTCGGGAAGGGGCATTCGTGATGTGAGACCTGGGATCTCAGTGGCTTCCAGCATCCTCCCACATGATGCTGTCATGGCTATTCCAACACCTGCAGCATCAGTTCTCGTGGTCCTAGTCAGGTGTCCCAACCCAGGCTGGACTCATTTTGTCCTCCCAAGCAGTTCCCTCCCAGAGTGATGGAGCTGGGAGCTGAAGGCCCTGTCACACCCGTTCTTGTTCATCTTGGCCTCAGTTGACCTTTCCAGCAAGGCCGGCCCCAAGGTCCTACCTGCCCACCTGGCACCACCCAGACCCCAGTGGCCACCAGAGACCCAGGTCCCCAAGGAGATTCCGCCTGAAGCCATGAGGGAGTACTTTAACATCATGGAGAGATTGCTGGGGCTTGTCTCGAGGGACAAACGCAAGACGACACGATTCTACAGCCTCAGGAAGAGAATGAGACATTCCCGGACCATGGTCTCCTGAGCTACCTTGACAAGCTGTGCTCCCAGAAAGACTTCATTACTAAGGTGGGCTGGCCTGAAGCACCAGGGTCTGTGGTTTTCCGGGGACTCAAGCTCCTGGAATTCAGCTCTGTTCTTCAGCTACTAAGCAGTGCATGTGTGTGTGAGTCTATGTGACTGTGTGAGTGTGTGTAAGTAGATGTGTTTGTGTGTCAGTGTTTGGTTTATTTTAGTGTCTTCTTGGGTGTGAGTTTGTATGCTGTATGTGTCTCTGCATTTTTCTTTTTGTGCAAGCAATTCTGTTTATCTGACTCAGTGAACTATGTCTATGTCTGGCTGTGTGTTTTTGCCCCACAATCATCTGCGTGTGTGCATGTGCGTGTGTGTATGCATGTGTGTGTGTGTGTGTGTGTGTGTGTGTGCGTGTGTGTGAGTGTGTGTGTTTATATGTGTGTAAAACTAAGGGTTACCAGGATATAAAACACCATGCCTGGGGTTTGGACAGGAAGGGCTCAGTTCTTTCTGTCTCTCCTGGGTTCCCTTTGGCTTCAGGGTCTCCATGCTCCGGATGCTCTCATCCTGTCCTTGTAATCATAGGTGGAGGCTGTCATTCATGCACAATTCCCAGAATAACTGCTCTCCCCAGAACAGCAGAGAGATCCCTTGGCCCTTATGGAGGAGCTTGAACAGGAAGAAGGACTGACCCTCACACAGGTACCCCAGAAGAGCGAGGGACACCAGGTACATCAGGGCAGCTAGGGACATCAGGAACACTAGGGGCGGAGGGACACTAGGAAATATATGGGAGGGAAAGACACCAGGAACACAATCGGAGGGAAAGAGAGCAGGAACACCAGGGCAGTAATGGACACTGGGAACACCAGGGGAGAGAGGGACACTAGAACACCTGGGAGGGAAGGCCACCAGGAACGTGAGGTTGGGAGGGGGGACATGAGGAGCCACAGGGCATGGAGGGATGCTGGGAAAACCAGGGCATGAGGGACAACAGGAACATCAGGGAAGGGAGGGACACCTGGGCTTCCAAGGTAAAGAGTGACTCCAGGAACATGAGGGCAGTGAGGGGCACCAGGAACACCAGGACTGGGTGGGACACCAGAAATTCCAGGGCAGGGTGGGACACCAGAAATACCAGAGAAGGGAGAGGCACCAGGATCACCAGCAGGGAGAGAGACACCGGGAACATCTGGGCAGGAATGTACACCAGGACCACGAGGAGAGGGAGAAACAGTGGGAGCACTATGGCAGGAAAGAGCAAAGGACACTGGCAACATCAGGGGAGGAAAAGACACCATGAACCCCAGGGTAGGTATAGACACCGGGAAGTTCAGGGCAGGGAAGGTCACCAGGAATCTAGGGGAGGTCGGGATGCCAGGAATGCCTGGGGATAATGGGACACCGGAGAACACCAGTAGAGTGAGGGACACCGGGAACTTCAGGGCCACGAGGCAACTGGGAACTTCTGGAGAGGGAGGGACAATGGAGACATCAGGGCAGAAAGGGACATGAGGAAGGCAGGGCAGGGTGGTCTCTGGGAACAACAATGTAGAGAGGGACACCAGGAATACCATGGTGAGGAGGGAAACCTAGGGGTAGAACGGACACCAGGAGCTTCAGGTCCAGGAGAGACACTAGAAACTTCACGGGTGGGACAGACACCAGAAAAGCCATCAGAGGGAGATATATCAGGAACATCATGGCAGGGAAGTTCACCAGAAACATCAGGGCTGTAGGGACATCAGAAACTTCAGGGAAAGAAGAGACACAAGGAACACCAGGAAAAGGAGAGACACCAGGGACACTTGGGCAGGGATGGAGACCAGGAATTTAAGAGCAGAGAAGGATACCAGAAAATTCATGGAAGGAGAAACACCAGAAAAACCAGGGCAGGCATGGACACCAGGAACACCAAGGCAGGGAGGAACACGTGAACACCAGGGGAGGGAGGGTCCCCAGGGGGGAACAGATACCAGGAAGACAAGGGGAGGGAAGGACACTGGGAAAACCAGGGCTGGTGGGACAATGGGAATACCAGGACAGGGAGGGACACAGGGTACACCAGGGAAAGAAGGTCATCGGGAACACCGGGGAGGGAAAGACATAGGAATACCAGTGGAGGGAGGATCACTGAGAACAACGGGGCAGGTGTTAGAACAGGAGTTTCAGGACAGGGAGAAACACCAGGAGCTTCAGGGGAGTGAGTGACACTGGGAGCACCAGTGATGGGAGGGTACCCAGTACATCAGGGGAAGGAAAGACATCAGGAACCCCAGTGCAGGGAGAGAAACAAGGCACACCAGGGCAGGTAGGGCCACTAGGAACTTCAGGACAAGGAGAGATATCAGGAAATCTAGAGCAGGAGGGACAGCCGGAACACCAGAGCAGGGAACATGTGGAAGTCCAGAAGAGGAAGAGACACAGTGAACACCAGGGGAGTGAGGGATACTGGAAACAACAGACAGAGAGAGACTCCAGAAATTTCAGGGCAGGGATGGACACCAGGAAGTTCAGACAGTGAGGGACACTTGGAGCATCAGGTGAAGGAGTTAAACCAGCAAATTCAGGGGAAGGATAGACAACAGGAACACCGGAGCAGGGAGGGACACCAGAAACTCAAGGGGAGAGAAGAGCAACCAGAACTCCAGAGGAGAGGGAGATACCAGTAACACCTGGCAGGGAGTACACCAGGAACTTTGGGTAAGGAGGGACATGGGGAACTACAGGGCAACGAGAGTTTGAGGATTTTTAGTGGAGAAAGTCACACTGGGAACACCAGGGCAGGTGGGACACCAAGAACACCAGGGCAAAAGGGACACCAGGAATTTCAGGGCAGTGAGAGATGCAAGCAACTTCACCCAGGAAGGGAAACCTGCACACTAACACTAGGGCAGGGAGGTACACCAGCAACACAGGGGAATGAGGCATACCGGGAATGTCAGCGAGGGAGCACACCAACAACGCAGAGGATGGAGGGACACTAGCAACTCCAGGGGAAGAAGAGATACCTGCATAAACGACCCACCCAATTATCTCCTCTACACTGGCGGTATGCTCGGTTCTGAGGGGAGTCTCCCCAGGGAGAAAATGCTAGTGTTTATAATTGAGAAGTGGGAGAGGAGCCAAGGGGTGGTCAGGACACACCTGCAGCCAAGCTCACAGGGCCAGCAGCGCTGCAGACTGTCTTGTCATGAAGCCCCTTTTGCAATATTTCCCCAGCCTCTGCCAAGTGCTTGTGTCCCCAACCCCTGGAGCCTGCTCAGCTGGGCAGCCCGCTGAGTGTCTGATTCCTCCCCAGCTGGTGGAGAAGTGCCTCCTGGCCCTGAAGGTGGAAGCGGGTGCCATGGCCACTCTGAGTCATGGCGTCTCTGTGTTGCGCTCACTTTCTCTCAAGTTTGCAGCTAGCCAAGGAGCAGAGAAACATGACTGTGGCCACCAACTAAGAGTCAGCACAGACACTTGTATGTCCCAGATGGCCATACAAAGCCCTCCTGGACATGGCCGACTGCACACCATCCTGTCCTGTCCTGAGGACATTACTCTACTCCCAAGGTGCCTAACCCTTCCACACCAAGGGCCGCTCAGCCACCCTTTTCTGCCCAGGACCACCGTCCTGCCTATCCTGGTCTCTTAGAAGAAGCCTCTCCTGTCTGTGTGACAGCTGGGCAAATGAATGGGTTTAGTGAGCATGAGGATGAGCTCCACAGCCTGGCCTTCCTCTTGACTTCTCAGCACTGCCTGCTGTCATGGGAGCCTTCCTTGAGTCCAAGTCCTTCCTCTGGACTTTAGTGTCTGGAGATCAGGGTCTTCAGCGAGTCTCCCCTCACCCACCTACTCATCATCGGGGCCACAGCTCTACATCACTTCCTGATGCCAAGTCCAGAGAGTCAGCTCTCCTTGGAGGACCATCCCCTGGTGGACAGATGTTCTTTCTGGGGACTGTGTTCAGTTTCTGGGATACGAGCTCCAGGCTTGAGCCTGGGCTGACATCCATAGCCTCCCAAAAGAAGGTGTGACTCATCTGTCATTGCAGCCAGAAGTGGTCAGGGACAACCTCTTAGGTGTCAACTCTCATTTGGGGACTTGGGCTATAGAAACCTTAGGGCATCTACTGCCCCAAAGTAGGCAGGATCCCCCTCAGAGAATGCTGACACTACTGGGCCTCAATGGGTTGGAGGTGGGCAGCATCTGAGGGAGGGGGAGCACAGCTCTTGTGGAGGCATGCAGGACCTGGAGGAGTGAGTGTGTAGCCCATTGTTGGGCACTGTGTACAGATTTGAATAAAGTTAGTTGTTTGACAAAAGTTAGCAGGCTGCCTCTGTCTTGGTCCGTTTTGCTCAGTGGAGTGGGCACTTGAACATGGAAGGATATGGAAAGGGCCCAGACCTGGGATTCACAGGGACTCTGGCCTTCCTCGAGGTTAGCGTTAGGGATTGATTACAGTTAGGGGAGGTGTACGCTGGCTCCTTCCGTGGAGGCTGGTGTTAGGGATGAACTCACCCTAAGGCCAGTCAGGGCTTTTTCCAAGTGTGTGGTTTCACCAAGTAAACAACCTTGGCTTGTGAGGACACCGGTCTCCATCAGGATACAGAAGCTGGTGTCTTGTAGACTGGGTGGGCATGAAAATGGGGAAAATGGTAGCTCCTCCTTTACCCTCAGCAGGACAAAACTAAGAACAGGGAGTTGAGGGGATAAGCAGGAGTCTGTCCATCTGAACATGTTGGGTGTATGACCTAGGCAGGAGCAAGTGAAGTCCCTCTGGGGATTTTTGGGCAAGCAAGAGTCAAGTTGCTAGAGTGAGGAGCACCCATCTTGCTGAGGCTGTGGGGATTGGCCTCATGGGTACTGAGGATCTTGCCAGAAGTCCCCACAATTCCAATTCCCTCCACACGCGTGATTCACTATTCTGCACAGTTTGATGTCATGTAATTGATATCGGCATCTAAAAGAGCTCCTTCTATCACACTACTACCAAGAGCCGTAGGCATAGCACTCTGACCAGAATCTGTCGGGTCTCTGCATAAGGTGGTCCCGGGGGGGGAGGGATTGGACCACTTGGAGGGTGGCAGGTCAGTGTTTTCATGCCGGGCATAGGCACAGACCCCAAGGGTCAAGCAGAGGCTGCCAGGAAGGTGACAATGCTGTTGGAAGGTCCTTGGGAGTAGGACTGGGTGTTAGCCGAGGGGACACATCTGCATCCGCAGGAGCAGGTGCGATGAAAGGAGAGATCAAGGAGAGGCTGAGCCTGGGTTCACACCTGCTCTTTCCTGACCGTCCTGCCCATCTCTGGGCAACTCCCCTAACTACAGCGTGTGGCTGACCTCTTTACCCTTTTCCAGCCCCCTCTCAGAATCTCCCATGCTGGCAAGACATGACCCAATACCTGCCCTCATTCCCTTCTGGCCCATGCCTTCCTCTTCATTCTGAGTTCTAATTCCTCCTCCAGGGTTCGTGTCCAGTCAGGATGTCAGTGACTCCCAGAGTGTCTGCCCAGCATGTAGTTGTGTGGTCTTGGTGGTGGAAGGGTGGGGCAGCAGGTGGGCCAAATGGTTCAGGAACGCAGTGGCCTGGTTTTTCTGTTAAGTCACAAAGGGCGGCACCTCTGGACCTTCTCCTTTATTTACTCCCTGGACCTTGCCACTTACCCCTTGATATGTCCCTCTGCCTATCCCTTCTCCTGTCTGTGTGAAGAGACCAAGTCCCGCCTGCCCTCTTTGGCACCTGTGAAGGAACATTGACGGTGGGGGTGCATTTCCTGGCTGCCACACTCTCTGTTCCCAGGTTAGTCTCCACCTGGTAAAGGCCTCAGAGCAGGTGCTCCACTGTGCCAGTATGCTGTGGCGTTGCACTCCCTGCTCCTGAGTTCAGTTAGCCTCTGAAAAACCACACCATGCAGGTCCTCCTGGCTGGTGGGTAAACACCTTCAACAGCCCCACCCACTGTGTCCCAGGGGTCCTGCTCAGCACACTTCGGGCACTTGGATAAATGTGGGGAGTGAAGGTCTGAGGCCTGAACTCTCCACTCGCTGGTGCCTGCACTCAGGGAGGTGGAAATATCTCTCTCTCTCAGGGTAAAAGAGTCGTGAGACGCGTTTGAGGAAACCTGCTGCACCCCGGAATGAGTGGGCCCTGGGTCTGCGATGGGCATTGTCTTAGTGACGCCTTGGACTCTTGCTCCTCTCCCACTTGGCTGTGGCCTGTCTCCTCATGCCCATTTGGCCACAGGGTTCTTGGAAGAGGCAGAACCTAACCCAAATCCCGGCCCCGCCACGACGCGGACTGGAAAGAGGAAAGTCATGCAAACGTCTTTATTGACAAGCAGCAGCCCCTGCCTGTCTGGTGTCAGACCTACCTGGAGATGCGCAGACCGCTTGGTGCTCAGGCGACCTCAGGCCTTCAGGGTTGACCCCGCCCTCCAGGACTGAGCCCCGCCTCCTGAGTGAGCCCCGCCCACCGGAAGACAATACGTGACAACTGCAGGCCCACTGCGCAAGTGACCTCTCCTGTCAGGTCCGCAGGCACAGAGGAGCCTGCCTGTTCGGCCTGCACCAGTGCACAGGAGGGCCTGAGTCGCACGGGTAGTGCTAGCCGCGTGAACGCGGGACGAGCAGGAATGTCCTGAAGGACGGCAGCATTAATGAGTAATTCCAGCGTCAGTCCCGATGACGTCAGCTTCCTGCCCGCCTGCAAACCCTCCCGTGGTTAGGGCCGTTGGTACCGGTTATCCCTGCTGGCGCATGCGGGACACCTCCACGCTCCGCCCGCAACGGACTCTGGGAACAGTTGGAGGAGCGGCAGCAACGAAGCCCCGCCCCCTTTTGAGCCATGCCCATGCGCCCCTGGCTCGCCACAGACAAGGCCCGGAAGAGCCCCGCGTCATGGGGCAGTCAACGGTTGTCAAGTGGCTCTCCTTCCTTGAACATTCCCTGCCGTCCGTCCTTGAAACGACCATTCCGGGTTGTCAGTGTTACAGACCTGCCTCTCATGCACTTACATTACCCCCTCGGGGGAAGCCGTTGTTGAAGGTATCCCCTAAACACAGTGTCCTCCAGTGGGGGTGAGTCCCATGTGCCCTTTGCACGCATGTCTTTGATTGCTGGTCATGCTGTTCAAAAACTAGCGCGCCCGGTATCTCTGGTCAGTCTGAAGCTGCCATCAAAGGACCGTTGTGGCAATGAGTTTAGACGTTGAAAACACGTTTCGACATACTTTCTTGACTCCATTCTGGGAGTTTTCCCGACAGTGTTTACTATACTTTCAGAATTTAATAGACAAAGCTGTTTCAATAAATATTGATTCATAAATACTTTCCATAAACCCTTTGGTTTTCATTTGCTCAAGACTTGATAACAGGTCAATCAGTAGACAATGCAGCAGGCAGTAAAGGAGCAATTTCACCTTCCTCCACATCCCACTCAGCAACACAGTGCAGAATTTCAGTGCAGAAGTACGACTTGCTGTCCTTTATTTATATTTGGCAGATCTATCCACTCTGTTGTTTTGGGTAGGTGTCATTTTTAAGAAATGGTACATGCTCTCATTCTAGGATTATAGCCTACAGATATAAAGTGAGGAGAAGCTTTTGTCCAGGACAGACCCCATGACTGTGTCAGCCGAGCTTTTGGAAATGTATTAATTTTTAACCCAGGGGAAGAAAGGCAAACAAATGAAAAAAGCATGGCAATTGGAAAATAAAAATAAATTTACATATACTTTAGTTGCATATAATGCCATGAAATGATTTCTTACCAAAAAAAAGATACAACGATACAGCACTGGTTTCCTTTGGAATAAAACATCAGTTGGCCAGAGGAGAGAGATCAGAGCAAGACTTGTGTCTGTGTGTTCCTCCATTATGCAGGATTTGAGTTTGAAACCATGGAAAGTTATTGCTTGTTCACATGCAAAGATTCAGTCCTTTAGAAGATAAAAGACAATTGAACATTGAACAGCAGCATCATTAGCTGAGAGACCAAAAGAAAAGATCTGCGCTTGGTCCTGTATACTGCATGCTGTCTTATAATGGACAAAGGCGTACCAGCTGAGGGTGAGGCTGACCTGTGGCAGACTGCAGAGAATCTAGCAAGACTTGGGACACAAGGACAACTTTCTACACAGCGATGTGCATACAGCAATTCAAAATCCTCGATCTCCTGGGACCAAGCTTTGTTACAACACCCAGGGCACTTGTCTCTTTACGAAGTCCTGTATTTATCAGGCTGAAAATGTGCTCTGCATGGTCTTCCAAATGTTCAGCCCTGGATGAAATTCTTCAAGAGCCCTCCGACACGGCTGAGGAGCAGGGTGGGTTGAGGTGCACAAAAATAGGTTTACTGATAAGGTTGCAAGTAAAGGGTACATCAAGTAAATCCTATTGCTGTGACTCTGAATACCAATTTAAAAGTCACCTGAAGAGGAACATGCCAACCAGGTTGCCCCTGTTTAAATGGAATGCCTACCTGCCAGAGTCCTGCATGGACATTCTCCCACCCCCACCCAGGCCCAGCTGCCCCTGCCCCTCCCCCACTACAGAATGCCTGGAGTCCTACATTCTCCTGTTTAAATTCAAACTGGGGAGCATCTTCTGAGTCTAGTCACTCACTGGGTATGGCAGTTGACTCATATATTGTGGAGGCTGGCAGCTATGGCCAGTGCTCAGCCTGCAGGGATGGTGTCGGAAGGAGGTAAGCTTGCAGGGTCTGGGGCCTATGATCAGACACCATAGCATCCCCCTCAAACCCTCAGGAATTCAAGTTTGACAGTGTCTCTGGGGATAGCTGATTGGGTGAAAGTAGAGGAATGAGGAAGGCCTAGACTTCTGCAAGGACATCTCACTAGGGAAGCCCCTGGAAACCTGCTGCTGTGGTCAGGGAGGACAGCCCTTTAGAGGACCACGATGCCTGGTTCTAGGGAGTGGTGGGTTCATGACGTCTGGTGGTACAAGGAAGGTTCTGGGCACAAGCCCTGTGTCGTGTCTTCAGGCATCTGGAACACATCCACAAATATTGTTATGAGAGATTTGGACCAGAGTTTCCTAAATTTTCAGAAGAATACAGCTAAATTGTCTTAGCCTCAAAATTGCTTGGTTGGTTAGCTCTTCTGTCGTTGTGATGGCATGTCTTGTCTGTTGGTGTGGCTGGGACTGGAGGGCACAGCTCAGAGCCTCTCAGCACCAGCCCCCCCAGAGATTGCTTCTCTTTCAGTAGGAGCTGTTGTGTCTGAGGTACAGGGGAGGACAGTTGGGGAAGACTTCAACCAACACAAGGCTTGGCGTCCTTTATTGTTCCAAATTTTTAGTCCTTTGTGAACCCTAAGGTTTTCAGATCCACTTCCTTTTTCCCACGAACTCAAGGCATATTCTCTACTCTTGGTTTCCCTGTGGAGAAGCAGATTTCACTCCTGTTCCCTCTCTACCCTTGAACAGATCTGGTGTGTAGTTGGTCTTCAGTTGAAGGTTGTGAAAGGGCGGTTCCTTTCTTCTTTCCTTCTTTCTTCTTTCTGTTCTTTCTTTCTGTTCTTTCTTTCTGTTCTTTCTTTCTTTCTTTCTTTCTCTCTCTCTCTCTCTCTCTCTCTCTCTCTCTCCTGCTGTCTCTCTCTCTAAGCTGTGGGGTACAATTCAGGGTTAGATACACAACCATTGATTATGGAGGTAACCTTGTTGATGAGGTATGACCCTCCCTCACCTAGTAGTTTCCCTCAACTGCCAATCACAGCCCCCTTCCCTGACAGGCTCCCACTACTGCCAATCCTTTTCTTATAGTATCATTATTGTGAGAACCTATGATACTCGGTTCTGTGTTTCTGTGATAGTTCACTGAGTATGATCGTCACTAAATACCTCCAAGGAGAGGATCACATAATCAGCAACAAAATCTTCTAGTATTAGTATTAGATGAGGACACTTGCCCTGATTAATGAGGTGCATGTGCTGTGAACCGTGTTGTATTTGACCAGCATCTACAAGAGGGCTTCGTTATCACGGTTAGGCTCCACACAACTTGGTCCACCCTGACCTTGCCTCATATCTGCTTCTTTCTGCCTTGTTACTTCCCAGTATTGGGAGATCAAAGAAGAAGGACCACAGGTGGATTCCTTTGCCACAACCAGTTCTGAAATGACAAGCAGCTGTAAAATCTCTGCACACCTCCCCTGACAGCCCTGTCCCAATATATTTCCTGAATGTTTCTTAGCGGCCTAGAGCCATTGCTGGCTGTGCAATGACAGCATCTCAGAGAAGTCCACATCTCCCTCAAAGTCCTGCTTGCCGGAACAGAATTCCTGAGTGGCAGCAGCGACAACTGAGGCCCGGGGACAGAGTGGTCCGAACCTCTCCCAATGTAGCAGGTGCCCTGAGTGATGTCGTGAGAATCCCTTTCATGCTGGGCTTGGTGCAGCATCAGGTGACCTTTGAGGTTCCTGGGATACTGGCTTGGGAGAGATTTCCTTTGAGTGCTTTTGTTAGGTGTGTGAGGTGAGGAAAGAAGAGAGGGTCTTCTAGAAGCGCCAGGAAATCGGAGAGTGAGGTGGAACTGGGCTGTAACTTTCGAACCTGCAGACTCTATCCACACAGGTCCCAGGGTGCTGATAACTGCACAGGGAGGTACCCTCACTACTGGTGAGTGTTTCCACCAGGGACACCCCAACCCCTGGCTTGGGAGACACCGATGAGGCTGGCGGGTGTCTGTTAAGGATACACTAAGGATCCCCTCAGTAGGCTGGGAAGTTTTGGATGTTTCTTCTTGGAGACCCTGTAGGGAATCTTGGTGACCTGGGACATGTTGTATTGTGGAATAACTCTTGACTGGAGGAGTAAAGTGTCCAATTCATAAGGATTCATTTGCACATTACATTCTTCCCAACCTCATAGTCCTTACCTGTGAGTTCCTCATTGATTCCTCTGAAGATAACGGGAAGTTGATAAATTGTTCATGTCTGCCCTGTCTCCATTTCGCTTCACCCTCTTTTTCTCTCTACAGCTGGTCTACTGCTGGGACCGACCATAGTTATGAATTCTGGTGTCTCCCTGTCTCCTTTCATGGCTCTGCCCTTTCCCCCAACCACTCCCAACCCAGCACCCAGGCTACCTCGCCCACAGCACCCAACAACCCTGTTGCCTGTGGCTCCTCCTCCAGGCAAACCTCTGTTGCTGCCTGCTTTTCCCAGGCCAACTCTGGAGGCATCAAAATGCTACCCACAGCTTCAGCGAGGCAGGGACCCTCAATGGCATCATGAATGTCCGAGCAGAAGTGGGGCTTCCACAACTCCGACCCACTCAGACCTTCATCCTGCCTCAGGCCCCCCTCAGCTGGTGTGCCCCAGAAGCCATCTTCAAGGGCAATGTGTGTCCCCCAGGATCTCGTGTGGAGACCCTTGGGCCTACCTTGGCTGCTGGGGGCACCCAGGCCAACAAAGGAGACTGGAGCCTAGGACGCCCTCCTCCAGTGTCACCACCAGTTGCCCTGCTTGCCCCCATTGTGTCCTTCTGGAGCAAGGGACGAGAGCCACAAGAGACTTCTAGGAATGGCAGCCTAGCCCCCTCGCAGCCCAGGGGCCCGCTACAAAATTTTGGGAGCTCCAACAGCGTGTATGCCAACTTCCGGCGCTGGCAGTGCTTCAAGTCCCTGGCCTGGAGGCACCTTCCACAGAGTCCTGATGCCGAGGCACTCTCCTGCTTCCTCATGTGAGCAACCCAAGCCAGATCTCAGTCTGGAGACCCACATTGAGAACAGCAGGGATGGAGGGGTTCAGTGATCTAGGGGACCCGGAAGAAAGCTCATAGCCCCCATGGGAACAGAAAAGTGTGGGCTGGGCATATGATTCCTCCAGTGGAGCTGCTTAGGGTTCACCCTCTACCTACAGTGGTTCACAGTATCACTATCTGCTGTTCTGGACACCTGTTACTTTTCCCTACAGGGACTGAGTTTTCCGCCTCTCTCCAGAGCTGCCAGGAAGCTGGTTAACGGCTCAGTCTTAGGGCCCTGGAACCCGTGTGTTAGCACTCACTCCTGACCAATCCAGCAGGGTCTCATCAGCTCAGGCTGTCCTGAACACTGCAGACTTGGCATTCGTGACTTAGAGTGCTAAAGGCCGAGAGGCCCAGGTCTGAGTGCCTGCAGAGTCTGTCCTGGTCAGGACCAGCCTCCAAACCAGAGGTGGCCAGCTCTGGCTGTGTCCGCATGAGATTGCAGGAGAGCTCTGAGCTTCTTCCTCTTCCTATCAGGGCCGTAATCTCATTCTAATTCATTCAGAGCCAACCCCACTCTTGAGGTCTGATCTTGTCCTGACCACCTCCCATAGTGTCATATGCAAAATTCCTCAAATTGACTGTTAGGGCTTCAAGTCTGAAATTGGGAAGGAGGTACAAATATTCCACCCACAGCACTAATTATTCCACACAGCCATATTGGGGACTCAGAGGGAAGGAAGGGACGCCACATGATCCCCGAGGTGTTGAAGTTTGGTCGTGCGAGAGGATCCTGGGGTCCCAGGAGAACACAGTAGGGTGCGATGGGACAGAAAAAGATGGCAGGAAAGACCGGGAGGCCCAGGGATAAGTACTGGGTGGGGTTGCCTCTACACGGAAGGTGGGCATGGCAGTGTGACTGATTCTTGCGCTTACAGCCCAGTGCTCCGATCCCTGGCCCATCTGAAGCCCACCATGCCCCTGGAAGAGGGACTTTGTCAGGCCTTGGAGGAGTGGCAGCGTACCAGTACCTCCAACCGAATGATATATTATGAGATGGCCGCAAAGTGAGTTGGGGTCCTGGGTGCAAGGGCTGCTGTGCTGAGTGCCCAGAAGATGGGGGGGGTACGTACACTGTCACAGGATATTCTGGTCCTTTGATGCTCAGGAAGCTGCATCCTTTACCTGGAGCCCTTAGGGTCTTTCTCCTGCCATCTCAGAAGCAGCCCCTCCCAGACTGAGGTCAAACCCCTTGTTGATATTGGAAGGCGTGGTGGGAACAGTTACCAACATAGTCCAGAGAGGGCCACCTCACTTCTGGAGATTGTGCAGAGATGTCGAACACATTTTTTGTGTCCACTGTCCTTCGGAAAAGTGATCAGAAGTTGGTCACCTGCCTTCCCATCTTTGTCTGGGGGCGGTTGGTGGGTGGCCAGCATCTCAGACACTGGAGACCAGCTCTAGTCCTGCTGACGTAGCTCCTCATTCATCACCCCCACTAGAGCAGTTGGACAGCAGACCTCAGAGGACGTGAGATCCTCCTCTAGTCTATGTGTCCCTATCCTCGTGTGTCCTGTACCATTTCTTTACCACGTTATCCTCAAGCTCTCAAGTCCTGGCCTTGGATCTCATGCTCAGGATAACCTCCCACTCACTTTTTCTTGACTCACTTTTTCTGGAGCCCTGATCCGGCTGCATGTTCAGTTAGGATCATCTACTGTGGGTCCTACACGTGCTGGATAAGTAGGCCCCAAACTGTGGCCTTGCCTTTGGGTGTGTCCCCTTCCTGGGACTGTCCCCAGGCATGGCCGAGATGGGATCCTCAACACAATCCCTCCCCATCCCTATCTTTGAGGGCTGCTGGAGGTTGGGGGCTGGCCTGGACCTTTTCTCAGTTTTGTGTCTCCCTCATCCCCAGGTTCATGGAATTTGAGTCTGAGGAAATGAAAATTCAGGAATTGCAGCTCATGACAGTGCCCCTGGACCTGACTCCTCCAGCCCAACTGAGGCCTGATCCTCAAAGGCCTCTCGCCCCTGAAGGTGCCCAATCAGGTACGACTTCTCACTTCCCTACAGGAGCCTTTGGCTGCAGCCAAGAGGCACAGGGAGGCCGCTGTCCACTCTTTCCATACTTTCCTGGCCTGCCCAGAGCCTGAGAACTCACCTACTCATGGCCGTGGCCTGGAAGTCACCTGGTTAAGTTCCAAAGCTTTATCACTTTCCCATCCAAAACCCACCATTCTATCTGCTTAGCAATGGGAATTCCTGGTGTGAGACCTGTGATCTCTGTCTCCTGGCGTCCTCCCACATGATGCTGTCATGTCTATTCCACCTCCTGCATCTCCAGCTCTCGTGGTCCTAGTCAGGTGTCCCAACCCAGGCTGGACCCATTTCGTGTATCTGAGCAGTTCCCTTCCCAGAGTGATGGAGGTGGGAGCTGAAGGCCCCGTCACACACGTTCTTGTTCTCCTTGTCCTCAGTTGACCTTCCCAGCAAGGCTGGGCCCAAGACCCTGCCGGCTCACCTGGTACCACCCAGAGCCCAGCAGCCACCAGAGACCCAGGCCCTCAAGGAGATTCCGCCTGAAGCCACGAGGGAGTACTTTAATATCATGGAGGGATTGCTGAGGCCTTGCCTCCAGGCACAGCAGAAAGAGGAGATGATTGTACAACCTCAGGAGCAGGAGGAAACATTCCCGGACCAGGGTCTCGTGAGCTACCTTGAGAAGCTGTGCTCCCAGGAGGACTTTATTACCAAGGTGAGGTGTCCTGGAGTGCCAGAGTCTGCGGTAATCCGGGGACCCAAGCTCTTGGAATTCAGCTCTGTTCTTCAGCTACTAAGCAGTATGTGTGTGTGTGTGTGTGCGCGCGCGTGTGTGTGTGTGTGTGTGTGTTGAGATGTGTCTGTGTGCCAGTGTTTGTTTTTTATCAGTGTGTGTGTTTGTGGGTGTGAGTTTGTATGCTATGTGTCTTTAGATTTCTATGTGTGTTTGCAATTCTGTTTATTTGACTCAGTGAAGTATGTTTGTCTACCTCTAGCTGTGTGTTTTTGCAACCACCAAGAGTGTGTGTGTGTGTGTGTGTGTGTGTGTGTGTGTGTGTGTGTGTGTGTGTTTGTGTTTGTGCAACTATGGGTGGCCAGTATAAAAACACCATGCATGGGGTTGTGGACCAGAAAGGGTGGTCATTTCTTTCGGGCTCTCCTGGGGTTCCTTTGGCTTCAGGGTTCTCCATGCTTAGGATGCTCTCACCCTATCCCTGTAATCATAGGTGGAGGCTGTCATTCATCCACAATTCCTAGAAGACCTGCTCTCCCCAGATCTGCAGAGGGATCCCTTGGTCCTTATCGAAGAACTGGAGCAAGGAGAAGCATTGACCCTCACGCAGGTACCCCAGAAGTGGGAGGGACACCAGGAAAATCAGGGCAGTTAGGGCCATCAGGAACACCAGGGGATGGAGAGACACCAGGACACAATCAGAGAGAAGGAGAACAGGAACAGTAGAGCAGAGAGGGACACAGGGAACACCAGGACAGGGAGGGTCACTTGGCAAATCAGGGCAGGGATGGACACTGGGAAAACCAGGAGAGAGACGGACACTAGAACACCAGGGAGGGAAGGCCACCATGAACTTGAGGGCAGGGTGGGACACGG
>NW_007160321.1:0-758 GCF_000164805.1 Carlito syrichta | reverse complement strand
TTAATTCTACCCATTTACATTTTATATTTCTAAACAAAACTTATGTCTAAATCTACACTTATATATGAAAATTAATCTTACTTCTAATCCTAAAATGTATTTAATTTTAAAACCTACATTAAGTATATATAATTTTAAGTTTACCTTAAAACTTAATTATTTCCTATTTCCTTCTATTTAACTAATACGTACATCTATAATAAAACATTTATCTTTTAATTATAACTGCTATTTATCTAATCCTTACTTTAATTTTAACCCTCTAATTAAACTATAATGTTTCTTAAATCAAAAGGCATGTCTGTGACTTGTTTTTCCCAAAAACACCTGTTTGTGGAGATACTCTGTCTCAGTTTCCCACTTCCTCATCAATCACAACTGTCAATGTTGTTACTTATAAAGGATATGAGGAAGTACTTGTTTTTCCTTTTTAGCTAAAGGTTTCAAAATTTGCTTTCCCTTGTCCCTTCAGGGGGGAGATATTCGCTGTTGAGACTTTTTTACATTTTTATACATAGGTTTATTGCTAATTCCACATCCTTGCACATTCTAAGGGGCACCCTTTTTGCTGCAATCTCACCTCCATTATGCCTATGTATAATTTTTGCTGTCAAATGCCATCATCCATTTGCACATCTATTATCTCAACTAAAGAGGGAATATTCTCAAGCCTATGCACGCAATCCTTCAAAGTTAGGGAAGGTCCGTCAACAGGATCCATGGGGCTTTGCCTCCGTCATGGCCACGTCTTACGCTGG
>NW_007160320.1:0-1113 GCF_000164805.1 Carlito syrichta | reverse complement strand
GAGATCAACTATTAAGTTGTTGGGTTTTCTTTTTTTTTTTTTTTGAGAAAACAGGATTTATTGAGAGGACAGAGAAGCTTCCACAGAGGGAGGGGACCTGAAGGGGTTACCCATCTGGGACCAAAAACCTGGTGCTTATATAGTCCTAAGTCTAAGTCGATTGGCTAAGACTAGCTGTGAACTGTAGCTGTTCTAATTGGTCGGTATTAAGGTAGGGACCTAATGGCAAGCTGATTGGTTGCTTTTCGATCTTAGCAGTGAGTATTTAAACTTTAACTATTTTGATTTTATTGAATACTCATCTTTTGGCACAAAATATACACAGACATACCCAGAAACACATACAGATAATAAAAAGCCTGGAAAAAAATACTAGAATATTTACAGTGACTCTCAGCAGGAAGTTAAAATACACGTTTTAAAAATTCTCTAGTTTTCTGCATTTTACCATGTTGTACTAAATTATTGTACATTAAAAATTATTAATTATAAAAAACACCTAAATACTTAACTATTCTTTGCCTCCCAAAGTGCGGGATTACAGCCTGGGCCATCGAGCCTGGCTGACAATAAAGTTTTTATTAGTGTTTTTCTAGTGAGTGGTCATTGAAATTAATTAGTTTTAGCATTCTAAAGAAACATAGCAAAATATATTAATATACCTATTGTCTAAACTTCATTCCCATATTAAGCACTGCTCATGACAAAATAGTAAGTTAGATCACTTGTATTCAGCTTGGGCTATTATATCGCCTCACTGAATAAACTTTTGACAACTATCTTGTTTTAAATTTCTTTCCTTTTAAGTAATGTCATTAGACCAAATATACTCTATATTTCCTTCCTGCTCCATCATTGTATGCATCTATGCATTTTTTTTTTCTGAATTGAGCACCATTTGGCAATTATTCTCAGTGACTCATGGAGTAGAGTTTAAAATAGATTTTTTATTTGAAACAGGAAAAATCAAAATATTCTAGCACAAAACTATACTGGTTTAAATTTGCATTTCCATATGGAATTACGTCACTAGTTTTAGTATGACATTTCAACATTTTTTGCACATATAATCACCCTGGAATTAAGCAGAAAATTAAAACTCTCTGGAACGAA
>NW_007160319.1:0-2619 GCF_000164805.1 Carlito syrichta | reverse complement strand
CACCTTGTGTCTTCCACTGACAAACAGTAACTTAAACACCAATGTCAAGCAATGTTATTCAACACATCTGTCTTGTTAATGCAAATTATGAGGCAAAGTGAACCCTCTCCTCTGATTACTTGTTGCATAAGTACAGCAGAAGCAAAGCAAGAGGACATATCAGGAGCATGCAAATGTCATGTCTTTACCACAACAACAAGGAACACCAAGTATCTTTTAAAAGATGTCCTAGGTAAAAAGTAGTATAAAGTTTTGATTTTAAAACAAAATACTTTATTTTATAATCTACAGATACTGAGATTAACAAGAGAATGCATTTTCACCCATAAAATCACTTTTAATCTAAAGTATTTATTTGATCTTGGTACACTCTAATTTTGGCATTTGGAATATAGGAAATCAGACCCTAAAATACAACTGAACATCAGTAAGTGTGTATCTGAGAATATTGTTTTATACATGAATAAATCACTTTTAAGTTCAAGAGTGGAGAACAAGATGAAATTGAAAACATAGAAAACATAGAATGATTTTTCAGAGCTTTTTCTAGCTTTCACCATTATTCTTCACCTCTTTCAAATTTAATTCCCTGTATGAGGAAATATTGACAGAGTTTTGTGGCACAATGTACTTGAACTCATTCGTTCCTCTGCATTAGAGGAACTTTCTGTGTTACAGGTGTTTTGTTTAGGTGTTTACATTCAATACTCAGGTGGGGATTCTTGGGGTATGTATACACATAGAAGAGTCATTTTGAACTTTGAACTTTGGGTTTAAGTTCAAGCTGGAGATTAGAATAATTTCAGAATTGAAAAAATAGGCTCTGCTGTTCTATTATTACTGTTACCAATACTTCCTTTCTGATCTTCTTAAAAGTTTTTTAACACTTTGATTAATAGTCAATAATTTCATTCACTAATAATGAATTCTAGTCATAAAATAATTTTAAAACTAATGAGAAGATTATTTTAATGCTTACTGATAAGGTATTTAAATATATAAAATCTGTTTAATCATAAGAAAAACTATTTTGGATAGCTCCATTTTTCCTCCAATTATTTTTTATCACAGTGAATGCTGTTCTCATTGAGCAGAATGATATATTAAAAGACATGGCCCCATAGTTTCTATTGAGGTGAAACCCAGACTCTCAGAGCCTTTTTGGTGTGTACAAAAGAAATCTATCACGTGCACAAACACTATCTCAGTAATAATTCTGACAATGAGGTGACTACAAAAGTAACTATTTTTCACATAATTTTTATTTATTCCTCTTTAAGGGGAAGAAATTCTTATCTTAAGAATTATTCATATGGTATCTCTTGGTATAGATGAAAAAGAAAAGAAAATATCATAGTAAAGTTCAACTAAAATATGACCTTGAATCTTTCAAGTTTCAGATTTTCATATTGAGCTCAAATTTATAGCAGTATCATCCTGAAGTTGATAGTTTCTATTAAATGCCATGCATTTGACAGATAGACATACAAGTCTATATATTACAATAAATTGTCCATGGGACTCTCTACCACAAATGCACCGGCTTTAACACAAGCTTATATGATTTTTACAGAGAATTACTACTATTCATGTATTTACTTTTGAAGCAGTGAAAACAAATCAAGTGAAATCAAAGTCTTGTTCTGTGCTTTTAAAAGGAGTTGTGACTGGAAAAGAACCATCATTCAACATTGTAAAATTCCTCTGAGTTTAACTCAGGTGGAGAAGATGCAGCTACATTCTGGTAATCAGACACAAATTGATATATGTTGCAATTTCCTCCTCATAGCTGGTATGCTACTTTTCTTGTATGCTACTTTTCTTGAATTGTAAAGTGAATAGATCCAACACTAAAAGGAAGTTTTGATCTGGTGTAAGTTTTAAAGTCTATGAGAAAACCATGGTTCAAAGACAGCTTAGGTAAAGTTTTATCTAAAAGGGGAGTGAGTGAGGTGGTCCTTCTGGCTCCGTATAATCTCCTAGTCTTGCTCTGGCTCTGGCTCTCACTTTCGCCCCCTCTCTTCATCCCTGTGTGTGTGTGTGAGTGTGTGTGTGTGTGTGCACACGCACGTGAGAAAGAGAGAGAGAGAGAGAAAGAGAATCTCTGTGTCTCTCATGCATACTCAAGGCAGCTTCTCAGATAATAATAATAAATATTTTTCTAAAGTTTTTTTCTTCTATCTCAGTCAATATGGTCATTGGGAGTCCTCATCTCCTCAGGAAACAGCTATGACATCTATACCATGTATTGGGACAAAGGAAAACATGACTTTCTTTGAAGTCAAAGTCTGAAAAATTGATCATAGTAAATATGAGGAAGAGGCTAACTGTAATACAGTCTAGCATTCTAGTGCCATGTGTTTCAATTAAATAGGTATATAGGGCATGTAGGTAGGTAGATAGATCATTGCTCTATATTCTTTCAATGCTATAAGTTTAACAAGTCTATATGCGAGTGCCCATTAGGAATTTGGCTTGGGATACTTACTAGATTTGAACACTGAAGAATCTTAAATAATTACAAGTAAAGGTAAAAAATCTGTGACATCATAGAAGCTGTTTTTTTTTTGGTTTTTTTGTTTTTTTTTTTAGAAGTGTGTGAGCCATAAGGGTATTTGA
>NW_007160318.1:0-2047 GCF_000164805.1 Carlito syrichta | reverse complement strand
TTCTGAAAAGTTTCAGAGCATTTTTACACAAATTCAAAAATACAGAAATTGATATATAAATGCCAAAGTGATAAAGGCTATATTAAATAGTGAAAGAAAAAATATTGTTTTAAACATTACCTGGGGTAAATTACGTGTTTGTAGAACTATCTTCTATGTTCTATAAACTATTACTGAATCTTAAATGCCAGAGTTGAGATATAAATTGCTCCCACTACAATTTCTAATTTAGAAGATCCATTTTCTCAGATGGTAGTGAATGACCATGATAATCTGCATGCAATGTACAAAGCATGCAGATTATCATAAATCAGGACATCACAGTTCCACTCTTAATTGTTTCTTCAAGAAAAGCTTTTCTAGGTTATGAGAAGTGCACTTTTAAATTAAGTCAATTACACTGTAACTGCTAGTTAATCTTTGAGGCTGGAATAGTATACTTAAAATTTTGTCTCCTTGTTAAGTAGGCACCATGACAGTGTTTGTGTAGTGTATTGTTAACCTCCAGTGGAAGGTTAAGCGACTTCTTCTGTATCTAAATCTGTTGCTGTGAAAAAATGACTGCAGCGTTGCACCCACCCACCCATGAATAGGGGAAGTGAAGACCTGCACCTGTGGGATTAGGTGAAGCAGCAGGAAGTAAGAGCGTTTGCAGCATATAATTAACGAGGAATTTTTTTTTCTCTCTTTCTTTAAACAGCGTGTTCATCTTGCTAGGTTAACTAGTGATTAACGCTTGAAAAAAATTTGCTGGAGTCTGCACCCTTTCTTAAACTCATTCACTCAGTGATGTATTCGGTTACTTGTACCAGCCCATGTCAGAGGCACTCGCCTTAAAATACTTCATCCCACTTCCATAGTGCTTGATTCCTTTCTTGCTCACGGGGAAATTTTTTAGATTTCTGTGTCTCTTTACTATGACTTTGCTAGCCAAGTTCTGTTATTTTCTGAATCAGATCAAAAGAACTCTGTTTTGAGTTAGAGATCACTTAACGATCACTACCTTAACAAGAAATTAGTGCTTAGTGAACTGAGGCTCTCAGAGGTTAAAATAGGAGTATGAAAAAAGTCATTTACTCCTTCTAATGGTATTTAATGCATAGAGTGCTTGCGACGTGGTTCTTAATTGTTATTTTCTCATATTCATTAAGAAAAGTATAATTTAATTTTCAGTTTAAAAAATTTCTAAATATAGCTCTCTAGGGTACAGTATTCTTTAAAAATTATTCAAATACACAGTTGTTGAAGTTTTAGCAGGCCACTCCTTTGCTAGCTGGTAAGCAACCACTTACTTGTATTAGAATGCTACAGTCTGTCTCTGCAATGTTGTCACACACATTCTTTTCATGACATACTCAATAAGTTAACGTTTGCTTAGTTGTTTTGTTAAACTAAACTTCATTTTCTAATAAAACAATGTTTAATAATGGAATTAGATGCAGTGACTTTCAAAGTGTGTAAATTTTACTGCCATAATGAAAGTCTTAGCACAAAGGAGCACTGAACCAGTGATAATGTGTTCTATCCAAACACATTTGTACTGTATGTAGAAACTGTTTAAAAAGAAAATCACATCTTTTTCAGCAATTTATCAGAGATAATTACCCTTCATACACCAAATGAAGGATAAAGTGTTTTAAAGAACTATAATTCTAATTGGTAAATGTCACCAGCTGTTGCAGTTACTCTTACTTGTGTATATTCTTTTAATGATTATACTCTCATGCCACAAGCTACATGAAAATATATTCACTAGGTGTGAAATTCCCATATGTCACAGTTTCAAGAATAGGTAAATAGCTCAAAGATAAAGGAAGAAATAATGCCAATGGGGTATGTCAGAATCTTAGGTTTGTTTTCCAGGTAAGTGGCTCTTACTTTGCCAAAAAGGGAGAAAATGCAATTGCAGAAAGAAAAAGAAACACTTAATTTGTTAAACTTTTAAATGTGCTTTACCTCTTAACTTCAACCAGAGACTCTCTTGTTTCCTTTGAAAGTTGTAGCACTATCTCAGTTTACAGATTTCAATATTATATCCCTTGTGTCT
>NW_007160317.1:0-828 GCF_000164805.1 Carlito syrichta | reverse complement strand
AGCTCTATTTATTCTTTGTGATTTGATGCACAGATGAAAAACTTAACACACAATAACAGTGTAGTGGCCAAAAGTTCATTCCGAGAGACCACCAAGAGCCAATTCCGATGAAAGTTCAAGAGGGTCTTTATTTACAAGTCGAGCCTGGGCCTCTGTCGACAGCCGACACAGCGGAGTGCATTCAGAGGCCCTGATTTCCTTAAGCAGATGCCTTTTATGCTTTTACACAAAGGGAGGAGGAGTTTGGGGGTGCTTTCCAGTTGTGTTACCATTTAATTGGGTAGTAACCTCTGGTGGTCAGCTTAATCGTGGAGGATTGGCTAGCCTGACTCGGGCTGACCTTGGTCCACTAGCTAGGGAAGTTGCAGAGACATCTGGAAACTTAGGTAATTACCCCCTGGCACCTGATTGGATGTTGCTAAGGGGAAAGTGAGATAAGGGAAGGGGTTGAAGCTTTGCAGTTTTTCCCATAGCTGGAACTTTAAACAGTTACAAGTTATGTTTTAAGACAGAAAACTAAAAATGGCTGTGCTGTTGTCCACAAGCTGATTACATATTTATTGGGTTATAGCATGCTCTTAACCTAAGTCTATGGTATACTTTATTACGGTCCTCTCAACAGAAGTTGGTCGTTAATAAATCACATCCTAGTCTTTCAGCGCTTCCGTAAGCAGACGACATCTTCAGTTTTCTAGCTCTTGTAGTTTTAACACTGCAACATCAATGATGCATATGTCTAGAATCAGATAAAAAGACTGTCAAATTCTTTTTCTCTTAGTAGTCTATTTTTCTTTCACTGTCTCTTGGTCCCAAGTTTATCTGAATGAT
>NW_007160316.1:164048-211147 GCF_000164805.1 Carlito syrichta | reverse complement strand
CGTCCCCGGTGCACGGGTGTGGCCCAGGCCCGGTCCGGCTGTCCCTCCAGGGCCTGCCCCCGCCGCGCCCTGTCCGGCTCTATCTCCGCCTGATTCTGCTCTGGTGCCTTTGTTTCTCTGCCTCTGCCTGCTCGGAAATCTCTTCCTCGCCTCTGTCCGTCTCTCCCTTCGTCTGTCTTCCCTGCCCCTTTCCCGTGTCCCTCTCCCTCTGTCTGGCCGCCAGCCTCGCCCCGGGGGCGCCCTGGCGCTCTCCTGTACGTGGTGGACGAGTGAGCGGGGGGAGGGGGCGGAAGCAGCACAGGCCAACGGGCAAGAGGAGGGAGTGGGGGGCGCGGGGGCAGCCAGGGGCGCGGAGCTTTGATGTGGCAAACGGACGCCCCAGGGCGAGGCGACTGGTGCAGGGCTCGCAGCGGGCAGCCGCGTGTGTCGGCGTCAGGATTTGCACCCCGAATGGTGGGAGACCTCCAGCCCGCACGGCCTGTGATGGGGTGGGGACAGGGCTGGCTCCCCGGGGCTCCCACGCCCGCCTCACGTGGGAGGACACACGAAGGAGTGCTGCTCTGGCCACGTTCAGCCTCCGGGTCTCGGTCTGAGGCCCACTCAGCTGGGCGCTCAGAGTAAGGCCTTCTCTCTCTGACCCCGTCGCCCCACTGGGCGTAGGTGAAGACACTTTTCCCATCCCCCATCTGGGCCCGGATTTGGCTCTCTGATGCCAAGAGAGCAAAGGGCGCCCCGGAGACAGGTGGTGAGCTTCCAGCTGCAGGGATTAGCGAGGCTGAGCCGGCTTGGGCTCCATTAGATGGGGGGGATTAGGGTGGCTGGGGATTTGGGCAAGGCTGGCAGAGGGAGCAGGCAAGAAGCATGCCACCTTTCTCTGCCCCCCACCAGCCCGAGGGCCCTACAGTCTGGGTCCCCAGAGTCTCCCTCCCTGGGGGAAGCAGGAGTCAGGAGGTGGGTGGAGCTCTGCTTCCTCCCATTTCACAAGTGGGAAGGGTGAGGCACGCGGTGGGCATGTGCCCGGGCCTGACTCAGCAGAGGCCTGTCCACAATGGGCCTTCGGGGGCTGGGCCCACTGCGGGATGGGCTGGAGGGCTGACACCACGAGCAGGCTCACCACTTAGGCTCCTGGACAGCCGGGGGGCAGAAGCTGGAAGGCCCAGAGGGGGCCCCCAGTGGTGTGCACCCGTGACCAGGTGGGATGCAGGAAGGGGAGGGAAGCAGAGGCACTCCAGGACTGGGGGAGTCAGCTCTGAGGGCGAGGGAGCTGAGGGGTCCTGTTGGGGCTGCTCTGAGACGAGGGCAGAAGCTGAGCGTCCGGGTTTGGTGGCAGGAAATCTGAGACTCATTCTGGATTAAAGGGTAGGTCAAGCCTAGGGCAGACGCATGCGTCTGTACTCGAGGGGAGAGGCCAGGACGGGAGGTGAAGGTGGCATTTAGAGCTGTGGGACGGTGAGCTCCCTCGGGCAGAGGGCGAGGATGGAGCCCTGGGCTGCCCAGGCATGGAGGGGAGTGGGAGTGTGCTGCAGAGGCCCAGGAGCGGGATGGGGGAGGGAAGGCAGCAGCATGGCGATGAACTCGGCCCACATGACAGCGGGGCCAGGGGTGAGACAAGGTGCATGGGGCTATGGCGACCCCCAGGGCCACGGGGCTCAGACAACCTGTGGCTGCAAAGCTCTCACCCTGCCTTCAGTTCTGTGTCTGACTCAGCTCCAGCTCTGTCCGTGGACAGGCGTAAGCACCACCCAAGCTGGGGCCACAGCCAACCCAACACAAAAAAGTTCCAGGGCCAGATCGCTTCACTGGGTGAGTTCCGTCAAACAGCTAAAGCAGAATTAACACGAATCCTTCTCAGACTCTTCCAAAAAAGAAAAAAACATGGCGTGCATCTGTAGTTCCGGCTACTTGGAAGGCTGGAGCCGAAGGATCGCCTGAGCCCAGCAGGTCGAGGCTGCGGTGGCCATGACTCCAGCCTGGGCACTCCAGTCTGGGCTACAGAGCGAGACTCCAACTCAAAAAAGAAAAAAAACAGAAGAGGAGGGAACACTTCCTAAACCATTCCATGAGGCCAGCATTAACCTAGTTCCAAGCCAGACAAACACATCACAAGAAAGCTACAGATCAATATCGCTTCTAATTACAGATGCAGCCTCCCCTGCCAAATCTAGCAGACGGAATCCGGCAGCAGATAAAAAGGATTATGCACCAGGAGCATGTGGGACTCATCTCAGAAGCACAAGGGCGATTCAACATAAGAAAATCAATCAATATAGTGCATTACACTAAAAAAATGAAGGGGGAAGAAAAGCACATGGCCATCTCAAACAGTGCAGGAAAAGCTTTTGGGGGGGGTGGAGTCTCACTCTGTCGCCCAGACTGGAGTGCAGTGGCCGCTCCCGGCCACCGCAGCCTCCACCTGCTGGGCTCCGGCGATCCTTCCGCCTCAGCCTTCTGAGTTAGACGGAATTACAGGCGCGTGCTACCATGCCCGACTGATTTTTTGATTTATTGTAGAGATGAGGTCTCGCTGCCCAAGTGGGTCTCGAAGCCGCGGGCCCAGGCAATTCACTCACGTCAGCCTCCCAAAGGCGCGGGATTACAGGCTGAGCCACTGAGCCCAGCAAAAAAGCTTTTTTTAATTATTTATTTTTTATTTTTTAAGTTGGAGTCTCACTCTGTCATCCAGACTGGAGTGCAGCAGCTGCTCCCGGCCACCGCAGCCTTGACCTGCTGGGCCCCGGTGATCCTTCCGCCTCAGCCTTCCAAGTAGCTGGAACTACAGGCGCATGCCACCACGCCTGACTAATTTTTTGATTTATAGTAGAGATGAGGTCTCGCCAAGTTGCCTGGGTGTGTCTCGAACCCGCGGGCTCAGGCAATCTACTCACCTCGGCCTCCCAAAGCGCAGCTTATAGGCTGAGTCACCGAGCCAGCTGGGAAAGCATTTTTAAAAATAAAAAAATGAGCCGGGCTCGGTGGCTCAGCCTCTAATCCCGCGCTTTGGGTGGCCGAGGTGAATGGATTGTCTGAGCCCGCGGGTTCGAGACCTGCCCGGGCAACTTGGCAAGACCTCATCTCTACAATAAATCAAAAAATTAGCCGGGTGTGGTGGCACATGCCTGTAGTTCCAGTTACTTAGAAGGCTGAGTTGGAAGGCTCTCCTGAGCCCAGCAGGTCGAGGCTGTGGTGGCCGTGTGCGTTGCTCCTGTACTCCAGCCTGGACGACAGAGTGGGACTCCAACTCAAAAAGAAGTAACTCACTCAACACAGTAAAGGGAATTTATGGAAAACCCACAGCTAATGTCATAGTTAATGGTAAATGATGAAAGCTTTACCCCTAAAATCAGGAACAGAATAAGGAAGCCTACTTTCGTCACTACTATTCAATGTTGTACTGGAAGTTCTAGCCAGAGCAATTAAGCAAGAAAAAGAAATAAAATACATGTAAATGTTAATGGAAGAAGTAAAAATCTGTTCATAAATGTGGGGGGGGGGGGACACAAAAACCCCGGAGCTATCTTTGGAGGGCGGGCCCCTTGTAGTACAGGCTAGCCCCACCCCAGGTAAGTAGTCTAGGAGCCCATCGGTATCATGTACCAGCTAGCATTGTTGTGAGGGGCTGTGTTCAGCCTCGGTGAAATTCTTTTTTGAGATTATTGCAATGTGTTTGCCCATTTCATGGTGGTGATTTACGAGGGCACCTGCCCACACTGTGCTGAGTATGCAGCAGTTTTTGATCAAAATAGCCTGACCCCTGTGCCCCATCTCCCTGTTCACCTGAGCTCGTCCCAACTGACTTCAAAAAATGGCAGGAGCCGGGCTCGGTGGCTCAGCCTGTCATCCCGCGCCTTTGGGAGGCTGAGGTGAGTGGATTGCCTGAGCCCGTGGATTCGAGACCCGCCTGGGTAACTTGGCGAGACCTCATCTCTACAATAAATCAAAAATTAGCCGGGCGTGGTAGCGCACGCCTGTAGTTCCAGCTTACTTGGAAGGCTGAGGCGGAAGGATCGCCAGAGCCCAGCAGATCGAGGCTGCGGTGGCCAGGAGCGGCCACTGCACTCCAGTCTGGGCGACAGAGTGAGACTCCAACTCAAAAAAAAAAAAAGATATAACTATTGACTGGGCGCATTGGCTCAAGCCTGTCATCCCGCGCCTTTGGGAGGCTGAGGTGAGTGGATTGCCTGAGCCCGCGGGTTCGAGACCCGCCTGGTAAACATGGTGAGATCGCATCCCTACAGTAAATCAAACAAATTAGCTGGGCATGGTAGCGTGTGCCTGTAGTTCTGGCTACTTGGAAGGCTGAGGCAGAGGGATTGCCGGAGCCCAGCAGGTGGAGCGCTGGGCTGGCCTGGAGTGAGACTCCAACTCAAAAAAAAAAAAAAAAGATATAACTATTGTCTCTGAAGCCTGCTACTCAGAGCCTTTATCTACATATCAAGAATCTTGACTTTTATAAATCCCCTGATCTTAACTCAAGTCTTTCTTTCACTGATTTCAAATTCTTTAGAGCATAAGTTGCTCGACAAGTTGCCAATCAGAAAGTCCTTGAATCCACTTATGATCTACAAGCCCCTTGCTTGGAGGTGTCCTGCCTTCCCAGACCCCAACCAATGTAAAACTCACATGATTTATTTTTTGGCTGTAATTTGTCTCCTTAAAAATATATAAAGCCATTTTGGGCACAACCTCTCAAGATCTCCTGAAATTGTCACTCACATTTGGCTTAGAATAAACCTCTTTAGATATTTTACAGATTTGGTATTTTCATCAGCAGACCTCAATATGAGATTTAAAACTATAAAGCTCTTGGCCAGGCCTGGTGGCTCACACTTGTCACGCCAGCACTTTGGAAGGCCAAGGCAAGAGGATTGCTTGAGCCCAGGGGTTCAAGACCAGCCTGGGCAACATGGTGGGACCTCGTCTCTATAATAAATTTAAAAAATTAGACGGACATGGTAGCACATGCCTGCAGTCCCGGCTACTTGGAAGGTTGAGGCAGAAGGATCTCCTGAGCCTAGGAGGAGGTTGCGGCTGCAGCAGCTGTAATTATGCCACTGCACTCCAGTCTGGGCAACAAAATGAGACTCTGACTCAAAAAAATAAAACTATAAAACCCTTAAAATAATATATAGATGCAAGTCATTATAATCTTGAATTAGACTCAATTTTCTAGATAGGCTATGAAAACAACAACCACAGGAATAATAGATAAATTGGAAATGTTAACTACACAAAATAAATTTGAAACAAAATTAAAACAATTTTTTTTTGAGTTGGAGTTTCACTCTATTGCCCAGGCAGGAGTGCAGTGGCACACACGCTCATGGCCACCTCTGCACCAACCTGCTGGGTTCCGATGGTCCTTCCGCCTCAGCCTTCCAAGTAGCTGGAAGTACAGGCATGTGCTATCATGCCTGGCTAATTTTTTTAATTTATTGTAGAGATGAGGTTTTACCAAGTTGCCCAGGCTGGTCTCGAACTCGCAGGCTCAGGCAATCCACTCGCCTCAATTTAAAACTTTTATAGGAAAGAAAACTATTAAGAAATGGAAAAGACAACCCAGAGAACAGGAGAAAATATTTTTACACGTCTGCTACATTTCATACAGCTGATAAGTGATGTCATATAGCATGTCACCTTTTGTGTCTTGTTTCTTTCACTTGCCATGTTTTTCTTTCTTTCTTTTTTTTTTTTTAAATTGGGAGTCTTACTCTGTCACCCAAGCTGGAGTGCAGTGAAACACTCACGGTCACCTTAGCCTTGACCTGCTGGGCTCAGGTGATCCTTTCACCTCAGCCTTCCAAGTAGCTGGAACTACAGGAGCACGCCACCACACCCGGCTAATTTTTTTTTTTTATTGTAGAAATGAGGTCTCCCTGAATTGCCCAGGCTGGCCTTGAACCCCTGGACTCAGGCAGTTCTCTGGCCTCTGCCTCCCAAAGTGCTGGGATTACAGGTGTGCACCGCCGCACCCAGCTACCAAGAGACTTTTCAATGTGCATAATGAGACATTCTTTATACTGCATACATTTCCTCCCCACCATGCCATAACTTGTGTCTCCATCACCCTGAGATGTCCCTGTTCCTTTCTGTCATTCAGGATGCTATCTATATAAGTTTCAGTCATCAGCCCCTTCTTTGAGTCTCCTATTTTGTGGGACTTCCACACGCATGTATGTAATTAAATATGATTTTTTCACTGTTGATCTGTCTTATGTCCATTTAATTTGTAGCCCAGCAGGTGGAGGGAAGCCATTTACCCCTCTCCTACACTAGGAATGGAACTGCTGGATCACATGGTCGTTCTGTATCTTTTTTACTTTTATTTTTTTTTGAGTTGGAGTCTCACTCTGTCACCCAGACTGGAGTGCAGTGGCCACTCCCAGCCATGGCAGCCTTGACCTGCTGGACTCCAGTGATCCTTCCGCCTCAGCCTTCCAAGTAGCAGGAACTACAGGCGCGCGCTACCACGCCCGGCTAGTTTTTGATTTATTGTAGAGATGAGGTCTTGCCAAGTTGCCTAGATGGGTCTCGAACCCGCAGGCTCAGGCAATCCACTCACCTCAGCCTCCCAAAGTGCGGGATTACAGGCTGAGCCACTGAGCCCAGCCCGTTCTGTATCTTTAAGGAACACACCGTTTTTCACAGCAGTCAAAACATTTTACATTCCTGCCAGCTGTGTCTGAGGGTTACACTTTCTCCACAGCCTCAACAGTCAAACAGGTACACTGTGCACTGGTTACAACTTGTCTGAGCGTGGGGACACAGAACACACACACACACACACACACACACACACACACATACACACACACACACACGTGTTACATGAAGCAAATGTATGACTTACAGACAGGTAGTAAGGGACAGCAGAAGCCCCGGATTTGTGACAAGCTGGTCCTCTGAGTTATGTGCCCTGCTTGCAGCACAGCTGAAGGGCTCCAGAGAGCAACCCACCCTGGGTTTTGGCCCCTGACAGGGTAGGGGGAAGCACACCATTTGCTGGGCTGAAGCACTGCCGGACGTCCTGTTGCTGGGGGGTCGGGAGCAAATCCCAGGCTGTTCTGGCCTGTCCTTCCTTATCTTGGGATGCGAAGCCCCCAGCACATTCCACGTCATTCTTGAGGATTGCATGTGAGAAAACGGGAAGAACAGGGCTCAGTCCAAGGCCGTCCTGAAAACTGCCCTGTAACCGATACTTATTTTCAGTTTTTTAAATTATCACCTTCCTAGTGAATGCAAAGTTATAATCTCTGGTTTTCAAGGCAGTTCCCCAATGCCTGATATTGTGGAATATCTTCTCAGGTGCTCTTGGCCATTTCTATATCTTCTTTGAAGAAATAGCTGTTCAAGTCCTATGACTTTTAAAAAATTGGGTTGTCGAGACACAACATCAATAAGGGTACCTAATCTCAAACCAGGCAAAGTGGGTTCCAAAGGGAAGCCCAGGCCAGGCTTAGTGGCTCAGCCTATAATCCCAGCACTTTGGGAGGCTGAGGCGAGAGGATTGCCTGAGCCCGTGGGTTTAAGATCAGCCTGGGCAACTTGGCGGGACTTCTTCTCTACAACAAATCAAAGATTAGCTGGGTGTGGTAGCATGCGCCTGCAGTTCCAGTTACTTGGAAGGCTGAGATGGAAGGATATCTGGAGCCCAGCAGGTCAACGCTGGGGTGGCTGTGAGTGTGCCACTGCACTCCATCCTGGGTGACAGAGTGAGAGACTCCAACTCAAAAAAAAAAAGGGAGGTCTAAACTTTACCTGTATGATGACGACTTGTATACTTAATCCTGAATTGCACTCCACATCTTTAAAATACAAATAAATATATTTTAAAAAATCAGGTTGTCTTTTTGTTGTTGAGTTGTAAGACTTATTTATATATGATACCTTATTAGATACACTAGTCCTTATTAGACATATGATTTGCAAATATTTTATCCCATTCAGTGTGTTATCTTTTCACTTTCCTGAGAATGGCTTTTGATGCACAAAAACTTTTAACTTTGATGAAGTCCAAACCACATATTTTTATTTTATTGCTTGTGCTTTTGATGTCATATCTAAGAATCTAGTTCCAAATCCAAGATATGAAGATTTACACCTAGGTTTTACTCTAAGATTTCTAGTTTTAGCTCTCACATTCAGGGTTTTTTGTTTTTGTTTTTGAGTTGGAGTCTCCCTCTGTCGCCCAGACTGGAGTGCAGTGGCCGCTCCCGGCCACCGCAGCCTCGACCTGCTGGGCTCCGGCGATCCTTCCGCCTCAGCCTTCCAAGTAGCTGGAATTACAGGTGCGCGCTACCACGCCCAGCTGATTACATTCAGGGTTTTGATCCATGTTGAGTTGATTTTTGTATATGATGTGAGGTAGGGGTCCAACTTCATCGTCTTGCATTGTGGTTATCCAGTCTGATATACAGAAGGCCTTTTATGGTAAGTGATACTTGAGCAGAGTTGAATGAAGAGTGTGAAAAAACCATGTCTATCAGGCAGAGGGGACAGCAATTGGTGATCCCAGGAGTAGACAAATGCCACAAAACAATCAAGGGATGAATAAGGTGTTTCTGCTGGAACACAGTATATGTATTCCCAAAAATTCCCGTATTGTGTAAAACTGCAGACAAAGAAATCACTTGAGGTAGTGGAATAATAGGATTGGAATCATAAGACAGTTTGGAACCAGAACCTAATGGAAACCACAATCCCAACAGGAGAAAAATTAACCAAGTCAAAAAAAGGCATGGTAAATAGTCAAATACATAAGTACATAAATGCATACCTGTACGTACATACTTTAGTCAACTGAGGATATCACCCTTCTTTTTTTCTTTTTCTTTTTTTGAATTGGAGTCTCACTTCATCGCCCAGGCTAGAGTTCAGGGGCACACTCACGGCCACCCCAGTGTCGACCTGCTGGGCTCAGGCGATCCTTCTCCTCAGCCTTCCAAGTAGCCAGAACTACAGGCGCGTGCTACCACATTCGACTAATTTATTTATTTATTTATTTTTTTGAGTTGGAGTCTCACTCTGTCGCCCAGACTGGAGTGCAGTGGCCGCTCCCGGCCACCGCAGCCTCGACCTGCTGGGCTCTGGCAATCCTTCTGCCTCAGCCTTCCGATTAGCCAGAATTACAGGCGTGTGCTACCACGCCCGGCTAATTTTTTAAATTTATTGTAGAGGAGGTCTCGCTGCCCAGGCGGGTCTCGAACCCACGGGCTCAGGCAATCCACTCACCTCAGCCTCCCAAAGGTGCGGGATCACAGGCTGAGCCACCGAGCCTGGCTTAATTTTTTTTTTAACTTATTGTAGAGATGAGGTCTCACCAAGTTGCCCAGGCTGGTCTTGAATCCCTGGGCTCAGGTAATCCTTTCGCCTCTGCCTCCCAAGGTGCTAGGATTCCAGGTTTGAGCCACTGTGCCCAGCTGAATGTCACCCTTTAATAAAGATTAGAGAACCTTGGAAGCAAAGGATTTGATGGAGGGTTGATGTCACTGAGATATGAAGACCAACAGAAGTGTGTCTGAGAGAGCTCAAGAGGCCACGCTGAGCTGAGAGCGATTGTGAGAGTCAGGGTAACATCAGGCAGAGTCCTGTTTCCTCAAGCTTTTCTGCTGTGTTGGTTTGTCTGCATTCAGATCCTCTTACTTTGAGTGTCAAATATTAATGTGTTGGGGGGAAAATCCCATACGAATGCAGAAAGCTTCCATATTCCACCAGACTAATCCACACTACAGAAACGTGTTGCAACAAAACACAGTTTTTCAGAAAAGATTTTGGGGCAGAAAAAAAGAAAACATTTGACGATGCATTTTGTGAGCCTATTACATAGAACAAGAAATAAAATTTACAGGTCAAATCAAGGAACACAGACACAAAAATCCTAGTCCAGTATTTGCAAACTGAAATATGTTAAAAAGGCATAACCAAGTCTGGTTTGTCCCAGAAATGCACTTTAGCAGATTAATGACTTAGGAAACCTATTAATGTAATTCATTGCATTAACAGATTAAAGGAAAAAACATGATTATCTAAATGGATGCCCCAGAAGCATTTGATAATACCTAATATTTATTCATGATTTTAAGTTTTGCAACCTAAGAATCTTCTTTAAACGGATAAAGTTATCTACTAAAAGCCTACAAAAAATGTGGCACTCCCTGAGTTATTTGAAGCACTTACTTCCTTTAAAATCAAGACAAGACAATAATTCCAATGATCATTTCCTCTAGGGGGCACTAGTTAATGCAAGAAAAAAATAAGCATAATTGATTTGGAAGATACACAGCTTTCATCATTTGCTGATATGATTGCCTACTGTATTAGTCAGGGTTCTCCAGAGACACAGAAGATGACAGACAGATAGACAGATTTTGTATGTATAGATTCATTAGATGGAATTGGCTCATGCAGCTATGGAGAGTAAGTTCCAAGATTTGCAGCTGGCAATTTGGAGTCCCAGGAGAGGCATAGGGTAGGTCCAGTTTGAGGCCAAAGACCTGAGAATCAGGAAGGTCCATGATGTCAGTTCCAGCCCAGGCAGTAGCCTCCAGACCCAAGCAGAGGTGATATTGCATTTTGAATCCAAAGCCAGGAAAAAAACAGATGTCCCAGTTCAAGGCAGTCAAGGCAAGAAGCATTCTCTTAGTCAGGAGATGGTCACCTTTTTTGTTCTAGTTGGAGCTTCAGCTGATTGGATGAAACCTCCTCATAGATTAAGGCAATGGTTTAGTCTACTGATCCAAATATTAATCTCATCCAGAAACACCTTCAGAGAAACACCCAGAATAATGTTTGATCAAACGTTTGGGCGCCCCATGAACTAGTCAAGTTGACACATAAAGTTAGCCATGACACCTCCATAGAAAATGATATATAAATAATAGCAATTCGACAATCATGTGCTTTTTTCTATACCAGGCACAAAAAGTTAGAAAATGTTAACTTTAAAAACATTCTGGCCGGGCGTGGTGGCTCAAACCTGTAATCCCAGCACTTTGGGAGGTGAGAGGATTGCCTGAGTCCAGGAATTTGAGACCAGCCTGGGCAACTTGGTGAGACCTCGTCTCTACAATAAATACAAAAAAAAATTAGCTGGACATGGTAGTGAGAGACCCAAGAGATTACAAAAAAAAAAACAAAAACACTTTAAGAGAACTATTACTATATGAACTCCTACCCCACGTTCACTGTATTTGTTTGCAGTGTTTGTACTCAGAATTTTGTTAAGTTTAATTTTTGTTTGTCTCATAAAATAACCGACTGCTTCCGCAGCTGCTGCCAGCAGTATGTGAATGTCAAGTAATAAACCCCTCCCGGACATTCCTTTGCTTAGCCTGCCTGCTGACATTCCACTCTGCTCATTTAGCAGCTCCCCCGTTAATCACAGGTAGCTGAGCGGACCAGACCAATCCCAAGTGCCCCCGTACCCATTAGGAGAAATTACCCTATCATGTAAAAACAAGTTTAAAGTTCTTTCCCCTCCCTCTGTAATGACATATAAAAACTGCTTGCCATGCTGGATCCGGGCTCTCGTCCCTGAAGCTGCTGCTTCGGGCGTGAGCCCAGACTCGAGCCTGAATAAAGACCCTTGTGTGTTTGCATCGGAGCTGGCTCTTTGTGGTCTCTTTCTCTCTCTCTGATTAGAGTCTCGGGTTTAACAGTGTCTCGTCTCCTGTCCTTACCTCCTATCTGGTTCCATGCAGCATGGGACACAGAGGGCAGAGGTGCAGGGCAGAGGTGCAGGCAGAAGCAGGGAGGCAGAGGATGGGACAGAGGGCCCTCCAGAGGCCCACGGTAGATATCATTGGACGTAGGGTAAGTCTCTTCATTTTCATCCTACTATATGTTATGCTTCTGTTTTTAAAGTTTATATTTGAAAATTCTACTTAACTGTCTAGTTTTATGATAGGAGTTTCCTGAAAGTCACATCAGGAGAGCAAACCCGTGTCACCTGCTCTAGGAAGTGCTCCCCAGTCCTTCAGGCTCAGGGAGTCCGTGAGTCTCCTGTCCACTCATGAAGAGAAGGATCACAGCGGTGCTGTCAGCATGTAGTGCTCACAGTCGGGCTGCAGTACTCCTTCTTCCTGAACATAATTGCCACAGAACACCCCACAAGGCCATCAGTAACCTGGGCAGGCCACTCCACAGCACATCTGAGCACAGAGGAAAATACCAACGGTGCCCAACCACAGAAGTGAGCAGGCAGCTCACTCCGTGGGACACCACAGGATGGCTGCTTCCTCACCCACATAAAAATAAAGATGGTCACCAACGCCCACTTTTGACGGCCCAATCCAGAGCAAAGTCGCGTTTGCTGAGCCCTCGCTAAAGTCACCTTCACAGTGCAAATCACAGCCTGCTTCCTTCCCAAGATGCCCAGGACCCCACAATGCATGATGGCTCTCTCCTCCTGCAATAAGCAACACACCCAGCTCTCTCCACCCTCAGGGTATGCTTCCCTTTGTGCTGCTATAAGGAGATGCCACAGCCTGGGGCTTGTCAACAACAGGCATTCATTTTACACTGGCCTTTCTACAAGTCCCTGATCAAAGAGCCAGGCAGATTCCAGGGTCTGGTGATGACTCACTTTCTGGCTCACAGATGGCACCTTCTCCTGTGTCCTCACAAGGGGAAAAGGTCAAGAAAACTCTATGGAGTCCCTTTTATTAGGGCACTAATCTCATCATAAGGGTTCCACCCCATGACCTCATTTCAACATATGAATTGCGGGGGGGAACACAAACATTCAGACCATAACAGAGAATACTGACAGAGAGAAAAAACTTATTTGCCTTATTTGTAGCCCTCTGGTCCAGTGTCTAGAAATTAGGGCATGCTTGCTGAGTTCCTAATAAATTAAATGATGAGCACATTCTCCTATGATTTAAACTAATTAAACAGCATGTTCATGGAAGAGGTAAGGTCACAGGTGCCAGACTGTCTCCCTGGACAGGGAAGCATGAGGTTGGCCCTGGGTTGGCATCCAGAAACATGGACACTGGATGGGTCACCACTCCCTGACTGATGAGGGACTTCCCTTGCTTATACCGCTTTGCAAACAACTTGTTTTACGCTGCACACTTGCTGTCCTGCAGGGAGTCTGGGAATGGGGCATATGCCAGCAGGAGGCCTATGTGAACAGACCCCAAAAAACCCCTGGGCACTGGTCTCTAACAAGCTGCCCAGCTGAGCAACATTCACACATGTGGTCACAGCTCAATGTTGGAGGAATTCACCCCCTCCTGTGGCTCCCTGTGGAGGAAGTTCTGGAAGTTTCTATCTGGTGTCCCTAGGACTCCCCTCCTCTGCTCCTCCTGTTTGCTGGTTGTGTGTTCTGTCCTCTCACTGTGAGGCATCACAGCTGTCCCACAACTGTCTGCCAAGTTCTGGCATCCCTTGGTGAATCGCTGAACTGGGCAGCCCAGGGTTCCCGACACACAGCTAAGTGCAGCGTTAGACTCAGGGTTCAGCATCTAGCTATCATAAAGACTCTACACAAGGACAGTCTCTTTTTATAGCACCTAAAGTGTCTATAACTATTTAATGTGCCATTGTGAAGCCTGTCTCCCCAAAGGTTGTCAGGCAGCAGATCTACCTTATCCATGAAGAACCCATGACCTGAACAATGTCCACAGCTAAAACAACATTTCACAAACATCTGTTATGGAAATAACAAAATGAGTCAGGGATCTGTAAACAAACAACACAAAGGTGAACAAGATCCTCTTGTAGATCCACAGTCTGTCTACATTAAGGAAGATGTGCCAGAAAAGAGCTGTGCTGTGTGGATTTCCCAAGGAAACTCTCACCCAAGAACACGCTAAGCCAGGCTGGTTTGGATGGATATTTTTATCCTTTACAAAAACATTGAAGTAGCAAAGATGCTAACCCAACATCAGGGACTGTAATCAGTACAAACCCTGTGTGTTGAGAACATAATACTCTGTCTGCAATTTATATTAAAGCCTTAGAAACTGAGAGATGTTGATTTTGCTTATTCACTGCAATCAGACAATCGATTAAGCTGGAAGGAGATAGATGAAAATGATCTATGGGTAGAATCAAGCTGATAATTCATTAAAATTATAAGCTGATAAGCAGATAAAAACGGACAGAAGAGTTGTGATGGTTTGACTGGATTTGTCATTCATTTTCTTTCTTCCAGTTAGAAACCTCAAAAATGCCTGTGAAAAGCCAATCTCAGATATTGGGCAGAAGTTGACAGTGGTTTTATTACAGCCAGATAGAGGCTGCAGGATGCCACAGCCCAAGTCCTGCTCACTTTCCCTTCTCCCCAAAGCCCAGATCCAGCAGGAAGAGGGACATGTCCATAAGACAGAATGAGAGAGACTTTACCACTGAGGTCCCATCCTCAGACTGTGATGTGTTTGTCTTATGTCCAGTGTGTAGCTTCTCAGAATCTCAGCAAACACACAATGGCATGTAAGTACAAAATGTATTCCAAAGTCAGACCCTGTAGCTGGGCAGGAGGCCACAAAGGTGTGTTATGGGTAGGAGGGCTCAGGTGGGAATTGAGTGTTCTCATGTATAAAAGAGAAGTAACAATAAAGATACCTCACTGAACTAGAAAGATGACAAGGGAAAGAATGCAGCCCCACCTATCTCTCAGTAGTCATGCAACAGTTCCTGAATCTCAGCCATACGCAGAGTTCCCAGCATCTTGCAGCATTCAGGATACAGAGTCTGGACTCAGTGATGCCTGGTAAATGAGCAAACACATCCATGTGTCCTCCTGTCCACACTGCATGCTTTCTGGCAGCATACTTGAGGGGCCGAGTGGATGGGTCAGTGAACGTGATATGTTATTCTCTAGAAGGCCAAGTTGACTAGTTCCAAGAATACCAGGAACCCAAAACAATGTTTTTAAACATACATGGCAAAATACACAAAAAAAAATCTGTATTAAAATAGGGAAATTGAACAGACTTCATCTTGATATCATAATATAGATACTTCTTATTAACACTTTATTTTAAATTACCTAGTAGCAAGGGAATAGCAACACTAATTCCAAAGCATTGATGAGCTTAAACATCATTCACAGGCAATGTGACCATATCAATGCTAATCAAAAACACAGTCATGATCTGGGATATGTTCTGAGAAATGTGTCTTTAGGGAACTTAGTTGTGTGGACACCATAGTGTGTACTTACACACACCTAGATTTACTTTCACTTACCTAGGTTACATGGTCTAGTTTATGGCTTCTAGGACACAAACCTGTACAGCACATGACTGCACTGAATACTGTAGACATAACTGTAACAAAACACAAAAGATGTGTGTATCTGAAAACATCTAAACATAGAAAAGTCTTCTCTCAATAGGAAACATTTGCTGCATACGGAAACAAAGAAATTATATATAATAATTGTATAGTAATACGTTGCTTTGATACAGAAAACTCCTTCTGAAACCTGAAAAGTCTGTCTTCTATCTTTGCTGTGCCTCTTATCATTTAATAACATAGCTCTGTGCATGGTCTCTTCAGAAAAAATTTTTAATCGTATGAATCTTGGTTATTTCAAGAATGAAAACAGAGAGGGTGGAAGATGATATTATATGAGAAAAGACTGTTACCAAATTTTATTAACTTGTCGCTAGACTCTTGAAAGTGAAAAAACTCATTTTAACTATCATTTTAGTATAACTGAGAAAAACATAGCCTACAACAACACTGAGGCATATTTTCAGTATTAGCTTAACAGTAGCCAGAGAGCTTTACAACATTTAAAATTTCATACTATTGTAAAATAATTATAGAATATATAAAGGCCAATAATGCATACATTGGTTTCTGGTGGAAATTATAATTTTATTGCTTACAAAAAATAAAACATGCGAACATTTACCTGGGTTATTCAAGCAATAAACTTATATCATAAACACATACACATAAATATTCTTATTAAATATTAATTTACAACTTTCTGTGGAACAATAAAAACATTTAAAACAAACTTCTTTTTCCCAAAAACTTGAAAATAAGATTTCCGCACATGCAAAGTGATTCTTTCAAAGTGACAGTGTACCAAAAGACACTTGCACATGTATGTTCATTGTGGCAGTATTCATAATGTAAACAACCCACATGCCAGATAAAGAACCAGATAAAGAAAATGTGGTACATATACACAATGAAATCCTATGCAGCCACAAAGAAGAATAAAACCATGTAACTTTGCAACAACATGGAGACCGTCATTTTAAGTGAACTATCACAGAAACAAAAAAACTGAATTCTGCATGTTCTCACTCATAAAGGGGCCCTAAATATTAGGCACATGAGCACAAAGATAGGAACAACAGATGCTGGACACTGCTAAAGGAGGGTGGGAGGGAGGAGCCATAGGGGCACACACCACACACTGGGTACCACGTCAGCCTGGGGAAGAGAAGACTGGCTAGAAGCCCAAACCTCACCTGCACACAATTTACTCACGTAGCAAATGTTCACATGTACCCCACAACTCTAAAACACATTTTTTTAAAATGGCAGTGTAACTTTTTAATTCTAGCAACAGGTGAAAAGTTTTAAAAACTAATTTTAGAAACAACTTTAAAAAGCACAATGCATTTTAAAGATTTGATAAATTGCACGTTATTAAAATATTCTATTATTCAAAACACTGTTTTGATGCACTGTTAAGAAAATTAAAAACAACCCAAAGCCTGGGAAATACATTTGCAAATGTCATATCTGATAAAAGTCTTGTACCCAGAATACAGGAGGAACTCTCAAAACCAAACATTAAAATACAAACAAACCAATTTTTTAAGTGGGAAAAATATTTAAACAGGAGCTTCACCAAAGAATAAAGATGGAAGGGAAGAATGATAAATGATAAGTGAGGGGCTTGTGCACCTAGCCACAAGCAGTGCTGCAGTGACATGTAACTGCCAGAACCTTCCTGCATGGCTAGCAGGAGTGCAAAACCATGCAACCATGCTGGAAAGCAGTGTGACAGCTTCTTATGAGTTAAACACACACTTTCCACTCTATACAGTCATTACCATTCTGGGTACCAAATAAAATGCCTGCTTGAAAGAAAACCAATTTTCTCTTAGAACCGGCACGTGGACATCTACAGCAGCTCCAGCTGTAATCTCCAGACACTGAGACAGCTTGAATGCCTTTCAAAAGCTGAGTCGACAGAAACACGGGTACATTGCTGTAACGCAATAATACTTGGCAATTTTAAAAATCAACCACTAGTGTACAGAGCAATGTAGATGGTGCTGAAAGACATTATGCTAACTGGAAGAAGCCAGCACCAAAAGGTGACATCCTGTGAAGCTCCACTAATGTCATGTCCTGGGAAAAGAAAAATTACAGAGACAGAAAACAGATTGGTACCACCTGAGGCTGGGAGCGAGGATATAGAAAACACTGAGAAAGAAATAATCATAAGCCCAAACTCGCTAAAATAACATCTCAAAAGAAGTTTTCATGCTGTTAATATTCACATCAAATTGTAATTATAGTATAAACAAACAAACAAGCAAGTCATCTAAGTTTAAGCATCAACCTAAAAATCTAAACAATAACCACAGAACATAACAAAGTAAAGAGAAGGAAATAATAAAATAAAATAAAAATTGGAGCAGAAAATAAATTGAAAAATTGAAAAATTCTGACCAGCAATACCCAGAAAAAAGAATAGACATGTAAAGTATATCTCGATTAGGCTGGTATTAAATTTGTTTTTAATGTGAATTTTTAAAAAACACTAATAATGAATATCAATGAAAAGGGGAACATGACTAAAGATGAAACAGATCATCAGAAATACTGTGCACTTTGGTCAACACATTTGAACAATAAGATAATAGGGAAAAGTTTATAAAAACAAAATTTTTCAGAACCATCAAATGTGGCATTATACATACACAATGGAATACTATTCAGCCATAAAAAAAAAGAATAAAATCATGTCTTTTGTGGCAACATGGATGAACCAAGAGGACACTATGTTAAGTAAAGTGAGTCAGACACAGATGGGCAAATACTGCATGTCCTCACTTCTATGTGGAATCTAAAAAAGTTGATCTCATAGAAGTAGATAGTAGAATAGTGGTTACCAGGCACTGGGAAGCATTGGGAGGAATGGGGACAGGAAGGTCAGTAAGTACAAAGGTACAGTTAGATAGGAATGACTAGAGTTAGCAACAGTGTACTATATATTTCAAAATAGCTTGAAGAGAGGTTTTTCACTGTTCTCTCCACAAAGAAATGGTAAATATTTAAGATAATAAAGATGCTAATTACCTCTGATCATTACACAATTTACACATGTACCAAACATTATGCTGTACCCCATAAATATGCACAAATACTATGTATCAATCACAAATTTTAAAATTTCAAAAAGAAAAAAAAATCCCACACATCCATGGCCAACAGACTTCAGCAAGGGTGCCAAGACAATTCAGTGATGAAAAAGCGGTCTTTTTCACAAATGGTACTGGGACAGTTGGACAGGCACAGGCCACAGAATGACGCAGACACCTACCTCACACAATATACAAACATTAACACAAAATGTATTAAAGACCTAAACGTAAGAGGGAAAGTATGGAAAACCCTGAAAGAAAAACATAGCATGCATCTTCACAACCTTGATTAGGTAACAGTGTCTTAAATATGACACCAAAAGCACAAGCAACAAAAGGAAAAATAAACTGGGTATCATCAAAATTTAAACATTTATGCTTCAAAAGACACAATCAAGAAAAGAAAAGTTAAAGTTAAAAGACAACCCACAGAATGGGAAAAAAATATTTGCAAATAATACATCTGATAAGGGACTTGTATTTAGGATATTTAAAGAATGTTTACTTTTCAATAATAGACAAATAACCTAGTTTTAAAATGGGCAAAAAATATGAATAACTATTTCCCTAAATAAGATATACAAATAGCCAACTAACACAAGAAAACGTGCCCAACATCACTAGCCATCAGAGAAATGCAAATGATATATATTTCACATCAAGAATGGATAGAATTTTTTAAAATTTTATTTTACTAGAGAGAAATGGAGTACAAGTAAAGATTAACTACATAAGTAGGCTGTATGCAGGCGAAGTATTGGCTTCTAACTGGCCCTTACTCCCCCGGGTATAGGACAAGATACCCTTTGTGCTGTTATGTGCCCCTCACACTTCTACCTGCCTGCCTCAGCTAGCAGTGCCCGGCAACTGGCAATCCCTCCCTTATGCTAATGTGATGAATGTTTAGGGCCCACTTATGAATGAGAATATGTAGTATTCAGTTCTTTGTTTCTCAGATCACTTAGTATGATGGTCTCCAACTTCAACCAATTTGCTGTGAAGTTCGTGATTTTGTTCTTCTTTATGGCTGCAGGATACTCTATTATGTATATGTACCATATTTTCTTTATCCAGTCCAATGGCAGCAGGGTTGGTTTCATGTTTTTGCTATTGTAAATAGTGTGGCTATAAATGTGTGTGTGTAAGTGTCTTTTTTATAGAATGATTTATGTTCTTCCAGGTATATTCTTGGAGAGGAATTGCCAGATCATTTGAAAGATAAATTTTTAGTTCTTTTAGGAATCACCACACTGTTTTCCATACAGATTGATCTAGCTTGCACTAGCTTCCACCAACAATATAGAAGCATTCCCTTTTCTCCACACCCACACCAGCATCTGTTGTTTTTGACACTAATGATGATCATCCTTACCGGAGTTAGGTGGTACCTCTCTGTAGTTTTGATTTGCACTTATCTAATGACTAGAGAGATTGAACATTTTTTCATGTTGTCTGCTTGTAAGTCACCTTTTGAGAAGTGTCTGTTCATGATCTTTGCCCACTTTTTAATGGGGCTGTATTTTTCCTTTCACTTCATTTGAGTTCCCTGTAGATCCTGGATGTTTGTCAGAAATGTAATTTTTGCAATTTTTTCCCCATTCTGTGGGTCATCTCCTCCCTCTCTTGATGGTTTCTTTTGCTGGGCAATAGCTTTTCAGTTTGATGAGGTCCTATTTGTCTATTTTAGTTTTTATGCCATTCACTTTGGGGGACTTGGTTAAAAATGTGTTGCCTACTCCAATATGCATAAGGGCTTTTCCTACATTTTCTTCCAGGATTCTTGTAGTTTGAGGTTTTTATGTTTAGGTCTTTGATCCATTTTGAGTTGTTTTTTTTATATAGTGGTAGGTAGAGAGATCTAGTTTCATTCTTCTGCATGTGGTCAGCCAGTTTTCCCAGCACCATTTGTTAAATATGGTTTTTCCCCACTGATTGTTATTAGTGGCTTTGTCAAAGATAAATTTGTTGACAGATGAGTTTTTGCTTCCAGAATCTCTGTCTTGTTCCTTTAGTTTACGTGCCTATTCTTGTACCAATATGAGGCTGTTTTGGTTACTGTAGCCTTGTAGTAAAGTTTAAAGTCTTGAAGTGTGATACCTCCTGCATTGTTCCTTTTGCTGAGGATTTTTTTGGCTATTCGTGTTCGTTTTTCTTTCTGTGTGAATTTCTGTGTTGTTGTTGCCAGGTCTGAGAAGAATGATGTTGATAATCTGATGGGTATTACATTGAATCTGTAGATTGCATTGGGTAGGATGGACATCCTGGCAATGTTGATTTTTCTGATCCCTGAACATGGAATATTCTCCTATTTGTTTGTGTCATTCTTAATTACTTTGAGCAGTGTTTTATAATTCTTATTGTAAAGATCTTTCACTTCTCAGGCTAGGTGGACGCCAAGGTATTTCAATTTTTTTGTGGCTATTGTGAATATGATTGTGTTGTTTATTTGCTTCTCTGCCTGCTTGTTTCTGGTGTATAGAAAGGCAACTGTGTATTGCATGTTGATTTTTATACCCTGAGACTTTACCAAAGTTGATTTTCAATGTAAGGAGGCTTTTGACAGACTCCCTAGGGTTTTCAAGGTATAAAATTATATCATCCACAAAGAAAAGCAGCTTAACTTCCTTTTCTTATATTTAGATATCCCTGTTATCCTTCTCTTGCCTGATTGTTCTGCTAGGACTTCCACCACTGTATTGAACAAGAGGGATGAGAGTGGGCATCCCTGGTCTTGTTCTCATTCTTAGGGAAAATGTTTTCAACTTTTGCCCCATTGAGAAAAATGTTGGCTGTGGGTTTATCATAGATGGTTTTTACTGTTTTGAAAAATGTTCCTTCTATGCCTAGGTGCTGAAGGGTTTTTATCAAGAAGGGATGCTGGATTTTGTCAAATGCGTCTAATGATATAATCATATGGTTCTTGCTATTACATCTATTGATATGCTGAATTACGTTTATGGTCTTGTGAATGCTGAACCAGCCCTGTATCCCATGAATGAAGCCCATCTGGTCATTGTGGATTATCTTTGAGATATGCTGTTGGATCCGATTTGCTAGAATTCTATTGGAAATTTCTGTGTCTATGTTCATTGAGGAGATTGGCCTGTAATTCTCTTTCCTTGTTGGGTCGTTGCCAGGTTTGAGTATCAGTATGATGTTGGCATCATAAAACGAGTTGTGGCGAGTTCCATCATTCTCAATTGCCTAAAATACTTTAAGAAAGATTGGAATCAGCTCCTCCTTGTATGTCTTGTAAAATTCAGCTGGGAAGCCATCTGGTCCAGGCTTTTTTTGGTGGGGAGATTTCTTATGACTGAGTTCATTCTCTGGATTGTTATTGGTCTGTTTAGAGTTTCAATTTCTTCTTGCTTCAATCTTGAGAGGTTATGTGATGTAAGAAAGTCCTCCATTTTATTTAGGTTTTCTAATTTATTTGCATATAGGTTTTTATAGTAATCTCTGATAATCTTTTGAACTTCTTCAGGGTCAGTTATGACTTCACCTTTTATGTTTCTAATTGTTTACCTGGACTTTCTGACTTTCTGATTCTCTCTCTCTCTCTCTCTCTCTCTCTCTCTCTCTCTCTCCCCCTCTCTCTCTCTCTTCCTCTCTCTAAGTCAATTTTGGCCAGGGGATTGTCAATCTTATTTATCATTTCAAAGAATCAGCTTTTGGTCTTGTTGATAATTTCTATAATATTTTGGTCTTCTATATCCTGCAATTTTGATTTTTATCTTGATAATCTGAATTCTTCTGCTGAAGATAGGATTTACATGATCATGCCTTTCCAACTGCTTTAGGTGTAACTTTGGCAGTCTAGTTGCAATCTTTCTGTTTTCTTGATGTGTACATGCAATGCTATGAATTTTCCTCTTAACACTGAATTCTTGGCATCCCAGAGATTCTGATAAGATGTGTCTCTTTTGTTTGTCTCCAGGAATCATTTTATTTCTGTCTTGATTTCCATGTTGACCTAGAAGTTGATCAGCAGCATGCTATTTAGTGCCCATGTCTTCGTGTGTTTGGGGGAAATCTTGTTGGTGGTGATACTCATTTATTTCACTGTCAGCTGGAAAGAGCTTTTGAAATTTGTCCATGCTTGATTTATGTCCAAGAATGTGATCAATCTTGGAGTATGTTCCATGTGCTGATAAGTAGAATGTGTACTCTGTAGATGTTGGGTGAAGGGTTCTGTAGTTGTCTATTACATCCATTTGATTGAGCATTGAAGTGAGGTTCTGGATCTCCTTGCTGTTTTTTGGGGTTTTTTTTTTTTGTTTTTTTGTTTTTTGCCTTGATGATCTATCTAAAGCTGTTAGTGGGGTATTTAGGTCTCCAACTATGATTGTGTGAGAATCAATGTCCTCTCTTAGATTACATAGTAGTTGTTTTATAAAACATGGTACTCCTGTGGTAGGTACATATATGTTTAGCAGGTACATAAATGTTTAGCAAGGATATTTCTTGCTGGTGGATGGAGCCTTTTATCATTATGTAGGTGTCCTTCCATATACTTTTTAATTTTTGATAGTTTGAAGACTGCTTTGTCTGATATTGGAATAGCTGCATTTGCCCTCTTTGGTTTCCTATTCACCTGAAAGATGTCTTCCAGCCTCCAATTTTGAGTCTGTGGGTATTCTTTGCAGTGAGATAAGTTTCCTGGAGGAAGCAGACTGTTGAATCACACTCCTTTACCCAGTTTGACACTCTATGTCTCTTCAGTGGCACATTTAATCCATTCATGTTCAAACTGGCTATTGAAATGTAAGAGTTTATCCCTGTCATAGGCTCTTAGGGGTTTTCTTTTTTACTTTTGTGTTTATATATGTGCATATTTTCATCTTTGTCAGTGTTCTGTATGTTCTGTTAACTCTATGATTGCCTGTACTTTTGTGGTGGGTATGAATCTTTTTTATTTTTTTTCTGAGTTAAACACCTTCTTAAGCATATCCTGAAGAGCTGGTCTGGAGGTGGCATATTCTCTTAGGGACTGGGTGTCTGGGTAATTATTTTAGTTCTCCATCACTGATAAAACTTAGCTTGGCAGGGCAGGAAATTAATGGCCGGAATTGCTTAAGAGCATTAAAAATTGGACTCCAGTTCCTTCTGGCTTATAGTGCTTCTGCAGATAAGTCTGGAGTGATTCTGATAGGTCTTTCTTGGTTCATAGTCTGACCTTTCACTCTCACTGCCTTTAGGATATTTTCTTTCAAGCTAATTTTGTGGAGGTAAATTACTACCTGCCTTGGGAATGATCTCATATGACATCTTCCAGGGGTCCTCTGAATCTCTTGGGCTTGGATGGTCACCTCTCTAGCAAGATATGGGAAGTTTTCTTGAATGACCTCACGGAATACTTGCTCCATGGTATTCTGTGTTTCCCTTTCTGCTTCAGGAATACCAATCAGGCATTGATTTTGCTTCTTAACATAGTCCCACATCTTGGAGGCATTGCTCCTTCTTTTTGAGCTCTTTTTTCTATATTTCTGACAGACAGGGTTGATTCCCTATTTTGGTCTTCAAGCTCTAAGATTCTTTCTGCTGATAATTGACTCTGCTTCCCATGCTTTTTGCTGTGTTCTGAATTTCCAGAATGAAGTTATTTTCATTGTTTATTTCAGAATGGGTTTTTTTTAAAAACTGGCCAACTCTGCTTTTACCTCCTGTATGACTTCAGTGAATTTTGTTTCTAGTTTTTCTTGGTTCCTGTTCATTTTTGCCATCCAATCTCTGATTTCTATAGCTGTCACCTGGTGCAGGTCATTTTGGGAGGTTTCTATTGTTTGTGCTCCAATATCTGCTTTTTGAGGCACTGTCTCTCTAGGACTCTGAGAGTTGACTATTTTTTCATTGATTTTTCCTCGTTGTGAAAGGCCTCTCTTCACTCTCAATAAGTTCTCTTCTGATTTGATGCTCTGAACCTACTCAATTATCCTCTGTTTTAGGGTCCTTTCTGTGGTTCAATATATGTCACTTGATGAAAGAGGAAGGGGCACTCACATCTGCTCCTTGCTCTACCTTGTGGCAGGTTTTTGTCACTGCAGATTTTCTCTCCTGTTGCTAATCTAGTGGGACCATCTTTCAGCACCCACTACAGAGAGAGTGGGGGATATAAGTCTTTCACTGTTGTCTGTGACCCACAGACCAGGAGCTTTTCCACTGAGAGAGCCCTCAGGTATTTTTCATGTCACTCCCTCCTTGTTCAGACCTGCTGTTGAAATAGAGTTGAGGTCTCTGCTACAGAGGAGGCAGCAGGCTCCACCCTGCAGGGGCTCAGGGTTTGAGGGGGTTCTTCCCCGTCTGGACAGGGGCATGGCCACCAGTCACCTGCAGAGCATGTTAGCTGAGTTCACTCTGCAGGCGAGCCCTCCTTACCTGTGAGCCACCAGCCTGAAGGGAAGCTGGGCTCACGGTGGCTGACCCAGCACAGGTCTATCTTCCATTTTGCTTGGGCTGCTGTGCCCTATCTGGGACTCCTCCAGCATGGGACTGACAACCCGTGCACAGTTGGGAGTGGGTGAACCGTCCCAAAGCATTTGGCTCACTCACCCACTTTTGCCTGCTGTGTAGGGCTTCAGTTCTAGCATGAGCCTGGCACATGGTGGGGGTTGGGGCACCTGGATACCTGCATCCATCACCGCCTTCTGGCCTCTATGTATCAGGGAGCCCATTGCTGAATGTAAGGTGTTTCACCTGTCCAAAAGAGTTCACAGTGTCTCATCTATCGGCAGCTGGGTCCCTACTCTCTGCCTTGCTCAGCGAGAGATGCACCAGTCTGCTGCTCCACAGTGGCCATCTTGGATCTCCTCTGTGTGAGGCCAAAAAATGGATAGAATTTAAAAGTCAGATAATAACAAGTGTTGGTGAGGATATGAAGAAATCAGAACCCTCATACACTGCTGGTAGAAATGTAAAATGGTATAGCTGCTTTGGAAAACAGTCTGGAAGTTCCTTAAAATGTTAAACATAGAGTTACCATGTACTCCAGCAATACCATTCCTATATACCCATGAGAAATGAAGACATATGTTCACGCAAAAAGTTGTGCACTTATATTCACAGAACTATTCACAACAGCCAAAAATATACACAATCCAAAAGCTTATCAACTGATGGCTGGATAAATAAAATATGGTATATCCACTACAATAATGATGAACCCTGAAAACATTATGCTACATGAAACAGGCCAATCATGAAAGTCCAAATATTGTATGATTCTATGCACCTGAAATGTCTGGAACAGAGAAATCCATGAGACAGTAGTGGCCAGAGCTGAGGAGGCAGATGGGAGGATTAGGGGAGAACAGATGTCTAAGGGATATTCTAAAGGCCATTGAATTGTATACTTTAAATAAGCCAGTTTACAGAAAATAAGATATATAGGAATAAATGTGTTAACAAAAGATAGTTTGTACTGTGCTATCCCATTTGTATGAAGTTTACATCTAAGAAAACTAATCTACATTGTCTGATTCCCATTAGTGGCAACACTTGATGGGAGAAGAAGGATGTCATAATCAGAAGGGGTTCGAGTGAGGCATGTAGAGTCTAGTAGTATCTCCTTTATGGATCTGGCTCCTGACCAAAAGGGTATGCTCCCTTTATGAAAATTCAGTGATCTGTGAACTTATGACTGGTATACTTTCCTGCAGATATGTGGTAGCTCACAGAAAGTTTCTTTTCAAAAATAAATTAATTTACTCATGAAGCATCCCTATTACTTTGATTCAGTTTCACTTCCTAATAGAAAGATTACGAATTCCTCACTCTCACAAACACACTTCCCTCCTAATTTATTTCAATGGCAGAGCTAGAGAAATACTACTATTCATGGTGCATCACAAAGTAAACAAATAATTTTAAATGAGAAAATTAGTAGCGCACTCATTATCAAAAATATTTATGGCAACAGGTGTTTCTAGATACCAAAATCATTTTTAAACTCATTTACACCTGACACATTGAAATATATTACCAGTGTTTTAAATATTTCACCTACTAAATATCCCGTTAAATTGGGTCTAAAATAACCTAGGTAAACATCAATGATTTAAGCATATCTTTTAAATACAGTTACACATATTGAAAGCAGCCATTTGTTTTTAAAAGGATACATGTTAACAAAATGTAAAGATCTTATATAGTGATGATACAGTGCACAAAACATTGTAAGAATTTGTTTTATAAATGCTCTTTTACAACTAGCATGTAAAGAATGCAGTGAACACAACAGTACAGTTTTAATCTTCCCATATCTCACATCAAAATATACAGAGTAACAAGACAGCAAAACCCCAAAATGAGTGGATACCATTACCACAAAACTAGACAGCCCAGAAAGTAGTATGTGATACAAGAAGTAGGGAGATCACCAGCATGCCCAGGATCTATGTGGTATCAACAAATGTAAGGAAGCAGGGCAGTCACTGGGTGAAGGACATAAAGGGTACAGCAGAATCCCAGAAGAGGCAGCAGTGTCCATGACACACCATGGCTGGCCAGTCTGAGTGGTGGCAACACTAGAAGGGGATTTATCCAACCCCACGGTCAGTGAGCTAATGGGCCTCCCAGGAAACATGGTCCCTGAGCTCTTACAGTTGATCAGCCACAATTCCCCTTCTGGGAAAGCGTCTCAACCTGAAAAGAATCTGCTTGGACTGGAATCAAAACTGAGGTGGATAGACAAAATGAGGCTAAGGGAAAAGACACCTAGAAAAAATTTGGGGAGGACAACAGTGCCCAGAAAACTCAGAAATCAATCCACATGTTTTTTACTCCCTGTGAAGACAATTGGAGAGCTCTAGCAAGTCAGTGAACCCCACTTCCTTTTCAAAGCTCTGCTAAACAAAGGTCACATAAAAGTAAGCAACAGAAAGGTATCAAGGTCAAATCAATACATTATACAGTTACTATAAAACAAAAAGAAGCAGAAAAACATCCCTGCCTACAATAAAAGCATACCAGAAGGGCACATCCACAAAATAAATCAAAACTACTACTTGCTACTTTAAAACAAGCCAGAAGACATTAAGAAAATTACATAAGACATAAAAGAACAATAAATCAGAATCCAAAAAACTTAGAATTGAAGTGACAGAACCTAGAATAAAACCTAGAAATAAATCACAGCTTGTTTCAGAAATGAAAAATAAAGTAGAAGAATCAAGAATAAATCAACATACCAAATAACAAAAATAAAAAAGGTAACAAAAAGAAATGAAGTGCCAAATAGTAAAGATAGGCAAAGTAGACACAAAAAAATAAGAATCTCAAAAAGTGAAAAAGCGGCAGAAGAGAATAATTTCTAAAAGCTAAGTTTACTGAAATGCTTTAAAAAATGGTTTGGCTGCATATTGAAAGCACACATAGTGTACCACAGAAATTAACTCAGAACAATGAGCACCAAGACATATTATAATACAATAATTGTGCATTAAAGAAAAGTCCTATGATATCTAGAAAGAAAGATAAATGACTCACAAGGAAAACAGATTCTATTTCTTGCCAGATACCTTTTCACCAGCACTGTGTTATGGTAGAGGAAAACGGAATAGCATACCTAAGACATTCTGGGAAAATAAATATAAGTCAGTAGTTTTATATCCAGCAAAACTGGCCTTGAAGTATAAAGGTCACAGAAGAACTCATGGCAACATGTAATAACTAAAGAATATTGCTCCCATGAACCTCTTTTAAAGAAACAACTAGACTCCAGGAAACCATAGGGGCTACAGAGATAGTGACATATGGACTGCTAGTTAGTTATAAGTAAACGTGTGGTTATGCATGGAGATAACACTGAATGATGGTTGGAAGGGGAGAGATGTACAATGTATGTTCCAACAACATCAATACAGTACAGCAACCAACCTCGCAGGAACGTGAGAGTACATATGGAAAATGTATTTAATGGTTTCCAGTAATTGTGTTGGTGACAGTGTTCATATTGTTACTTAAGACTATTGTATGGATAGCACAGGATAGAGTAAATAATTATGGAATTTTCTAACTCTATTAATCCCTGTGCTCTGGAAAAATCCCTGTGCTCTGGAAAAAAAATCATGAAAAGAGACACAAATGTAGAACAAAAGAGCTGTAGTTAAAATCCCAAACTCCCAAGTTTGAATTGAATGTCTCAGTATAAATCCATGTGGTAATTAGTCTTCAAAAATTCACATTTTTTATTTAAATAGCTTTAGGGGAGCCGGGCTCGGTGGCTCAGCCTGTAATCCCGCACCTTTGGGAGGCTGAGGTGAGTGGATTGCCTGAGCCCGTGGGTTCGAGACCCGCCTGGGCAACTTGGCAAGACCTCATCTCTACAATAAATCAAAAATCAGCAGGGCGTGGTAGCGCGCGCCTCTAATTCCAGCTACTCGGAAGGCTGACGCAGACGGATCACTGGAGCCCAGTGGGTCGAGGCTGCGGTGGCCGGGAGCGGCCACTGCACTCCATTCTGGGCGATGGAGTGAAACTCCAACTCTAAATAAATAAATAAATAATTTTAGGGATATAAAAGTTTTGGTTACAAGGATGCATTGTAAAAAAGGGGGTGGCACCAGGTACAGTGGCTCAGCCTGTAATTCCAGCACTTTGGGAGGTTAAGGTGAGAGGATTGCCTGAGCTTAGGAGTTTGAGATCAGCCTGCAACTTGGTGAGACCTCTTCTCTACAATAAATCACAAAAACTAGCCGGGCGTGGTGGTGTGCATCTGTAGTTCCAGCTACTTGGAAGACTGAGGCGGAAGGATTGCCTGAGTCCAGCAGGTCGAGGCTGTGGTGACTGTGAACATGCCTCTGCAATCCAGCCTGGGTGACAACGAGTGAAACCCCAACTCAAAAAAAAGAAGTGAGTGATGGTAAAGCAAAATTGACAATTGACAATTCAGCACAAACAGGTATCAAAAATAGCCAGTTCTTAAAGCAGTGATGGCAGATTTGCTTTTCCTAGAGTTAGCTTTAAAAAAAGGGGGTACCAAAATATAAATTTAGAGTACATGTTGCTGGGAGTGGTGACACACACCTGTAATACCAGTTACTGCAGAGGCTGAGGGTGGAGGATAACTTGAGCCCAGGAGTTCAAGGTTGCAGTGATCTATCATCATACCATTTCAACTCTAGTCTTGGGCAACAGATCAAGACACGTCTCTTAAAAACAAAAAAACACACATGTGTTTCCTAGCTTTGGACCCTATAAAGGTCTGGAAACAATGACCAACCTGTAGCAGTGTGTATCTCTAGTAACCAGATTAAAATGTCATCTTCATTCAATAAAGCAGGGCTTCTCAGACAATGAACAATTCCAAGTCTGGGACAGAAAACGGGCAGCACAAACACCTCTCAAAGACTACCAGGACTATGTCCAAAGGACTCAGAAGCCAACCTAATCAGGCCAGAGATGAAAGAGTGTGAGCATCAGTGTGAACAATAGTCACAATATACAGAACACATAAAATGTATTTAATCCATGAGTGTATGACATTTTATAAAAATGGACTAGTTGTCTTTGGAGGGTGATAGAAATCCATTCATTACTTGATAACTTAAGGGAAAGTACAGAACTTAGATTTTGTCTTCCCTATATGAACTGCTCTGTTGCACAATGAAATAGATGAAGGGTTATCTCTTTATATTAACATTTCCAATTCACAAATGGGAAATAAAAGGTAATACTAAGATATGGCCATTCTTCAACCTCCAGGGAACTCATGAGTCTGGGCACAGACCATCAACACCTCCTAATACCGCAGAGAGGACCAGACATGATGCATCTCCTGAGGAAAGAATACAACCACTGCTCACAGTCTTGCAAAGGGGAATGCACAGGTTGATTGAGTCTCTAAATCCAGTGGCCAAGGTACAGAAAACAGAGGGCAGAGAACCACATGGATGCAAATGTGTTTGGCAGAATTAAGAGGGTAGGAAAATGTGCAGGTCAAATCAGGGAAGGAGGAGCGGGACAAGAGGCTGCAGACAGAAAGACACTTGGAAGATATCTCAACTGAGGAACATGTTCAGGGTCAGCTACAGAGTCTGGGAATTCACACACGAGTGACAAGACTATGGATAAACATGAAACAGTGACTACTATAAACATCAGGAAGGGGGTCACTTTGGGCAGAAGCAAGGAGCTCTGGCCAAGATGAGGAGCACTGAAGGACAGGGGTAAGGATCTGCTGGATTACAGTGACAATTACAAGAGGCCTCCTCATCACTCCACTCCTTTGATCCTTTTTTGCCTATTTATCTTCTCCTTAACTCCTTTTTTGTGTATTTATCATCTATATCTGCCATTTTGCCTATATCATTCTTTTGAAAATATAGTTCTGACAACTACTTAATATTTACATCCTCGTGAATCTCAAAGCCTTAATAGTAAAAAACTACAAACATTAATGCCACAAAACCAAGGAGGAATAAGTTACTATTAAATAAGTGACTAGACTGTAAATTGTGAGTGCATCTCTGGGTGTGTGTGTCTCTGTTAGCCATAATCATTGTGCTATACATCAGAACTTATTCATCCTATCACTGAACTTCTGTACACTTTGACCAAAATCTCCCCACGTGCCCCCATCCCCCGGTAATCACCGTTCTACTCTCTGCTTCTACGAATTCAAATTTTTTAAGACTCCACATATGAGGACAAGTGGCATTTGTCTTTCCGTGCCTGGTTTATTTCACTTGGCAAAAACTCCTCTAGATTCATCCATTTTGTCAAAAATACAGAATTTCCTTTTTTTTTTTTAAGGCTGAATAGTATTCCATTGTGCACACATTCTAGAACATTCTCTTCATCTATTCATCTACTGTGGGACACCTAGGTTGATTCCATTTCTCAGTTATTATAAATAATAATTCAATGAACACAGGTGCACAAATGTCTCCTTAGCATACTGATCTCCTCTGGACATGTACCAAGAAGTGGGATTGCAGTACCTTATGGCAGTGTTATTTTTAATATTTTTAGGAACCTTTGTACTTCTTTCATAATGGCTGCACTAATTTACATTCCCACCAACAGAACACAAGGTTTCACTGTTCTCTACATCCTCACCAACACTTGCTGTCAATTTTTTTTAATAGTAGCCTTCCTAACGGGTATGCGGTGATAGCTCATTGTCACGGAATGTAAGCTTTTCTGATTTAACAAAATAATGTGTAAACTCACCGCTGGGTATTTCAAAGTATCCAACTGCTGTGACAAACTTCTGCTCAAAGACAGACTAAAAGCAGCAACTCACAAGGAAGATGCTGTTTTAATAACCACAGACATGCCCTTCTGCCTGGAAGCTCCCAGCAGTGGGCCGCATAGTCTTTCTTGGACTAGCCGTCTTCACAACTCTCTGCTGTCAACCGTAATATGCAAACCAAAAGACTCTTTTCTCCTTCATTAAAGAAAGTTCCTCATTGCTTTCCCTTTAAAATCTTAAGTGATCCCTGTTTGCAGCAAAAAGATACTTAATTATGCTCTTCTTTGGTCTGGTGTCAACTGAGTGCTGGTCCAGGCAGGAAATGAAACACACTGGATCTATGATTAATAGTTTTTTGGGTTTTTGGGGTTTTTGGCTTTAAGCTTATCATACACTGTATATTATGGGTTAAATCAGGGGTCCCCAAACCCTGGGCACACAGCAGAAAGTGAGCAGTGGGCAAGAGAGTAAAGCTTCATCTATGGTTAGTGTCACTCCCCATCACTCGCATTACTGCCTGTACTCTCCCTTCTGTCACATCAGCACTGTAAAGCCTGCTTCTATTTCCAACATCCTGTCTTTGAGAATCAGGGTTTTCTGCATTGACAGCAACCAAAATGAGATTATGGAGTAGACTGGACATAAGTAACACACTTTGGGTGTCACTGTCTCCCATCACCCCCAGATGGGACCGTCTACCTGCAGGAAAGCAAGCTCAGGGCTTCCACTGATTCTGCATTATGGTGAATTGTATAATTATTTCATTATAGATTACAATGTGATCGTAATAGAATTAAAGTGCCCAATAAAAGTAACACACTTGAATCATCCCAAAACAATCCCTCTGCTCCTCATCCACGGAAAAATTATCTTCCACAAAACTGATCCCTGATGTCAAAAAGTTTGGGGGCTGCTGGATTAAATGATCACTTTCCTAAAGACCTCCATACCATCAATATACAGCAGTAGTTCAATAGTCTGGCTGTCCTGTAAAATTTTTTTGGAAAATTTAAAAAATGATTATGCCTGGACCATACCCCAGAACAAGTGTATCAGAAACTGTGTGAGTGGAGTGAGTATCTGGGGACCTGATTGTTTTCTTAAGCTTTAACCACGAGATTCCTAAATACAATGAGGATTAAGGATCATTATGAGGAAAGATAAAAGAATTCTGAACATTTTACATTTTTAAAAAATCAACAACTTAATGAAAGCACTAGTTAGTGAGACAACTTCAGGGTGTCTGAACCTTCAGGAGGGACAAACGGAAGAATGGATGGGAGGAAAGAAGAGGGAGAGAGGCAGAAAGAAACAAGGAGAGGGAAGGACAAGGAATGAGATGGCAGTCATAAAACTTTTTAAAGTATATTTAGGACATGCTCAGGAGTCCACACATGTTTAATACAATTTCCATCACCATCTACTTGCGGCATCCACACTGGAGTCACCCATTTAACATCTGTTCAACAAGCACTACTGAATCTCTACAGAGCATCAGGCAGAAGGCGGAGCCAGTGGGGACGACTGAGGCCACCTCTGACGGCGCACTCATCGGCGTCAGATAAAATCAATCAGACTGTCTTTACTAAAGTCAGAATGGGGATAAACACACTGTGAAATTTTTGAAAAGGAGAACTCTCAGAAATAAATTTTTAAAGTATCACATTCTCTTCCATTCCCACTGAGTCTGAGTTTATGGTCTTGGTCAACTGGCTTTTAATAAATTCAATGAACAATAATTATGACATGTCAGGCACCATGGAAAGAACCAGGAGCAAGAAAAAAAATGGATAAAATTCGATCTTTATCTTACCCTGTAAGTAGCATGGGGGCCAACGGGACAGCGGGAGCCTCCTCAGAACCAGCTGTCACGTGGGTTCCTTTCACACAACGAGGTACAAAAAAGTCATGCGGTCTCCCTCCACAGTGCAGCAGGAGAATGACATGGTGGCACACAATACATGCTTAAAGCTCAGCATACTCACTCACCTACTTCTCACTGGGAGGCAGGTCAAACCCATCACACAGATGAAAATGTTGAGGGCAGAGAGTGCCAGCCCTCTACCCAGGAGATGGAGTTGTAGGGATGCACCTGACCTTGGGAATCTGGCTCCAGAATCAGTGTTCGGAGCCATTACTTTATCTTGCCAGGTAAGAGCACTTTTCCACCCTTTCCACCTCAACGGAATTGGGAATTAGGGTAGGCTAACCCAACAAAGACAACAGCATGTGTGTGTGTGTGCATGGGTGCATATGCATGTGTATGCATGTGTGCACGTGTGCATTGGGGGAATGAAGAAAATAAGGTAGATGATTTAGAAGTAGAGCGGAATGAAAAGCTGAAAGGAAGATGAGCATGTTTGTGTCATTGTTCAAGGAAGAGAAAATGAAAGAAGGGGAAAAGCTCTTTGGCACCATCTTTGAATAAGTGGCTTGCTGACATGTGGGCCCATGAAACCAAGGTCTCCTTGGCAATACGACCCCCACACAGGTGCAGCCCTGGCTGGAAGCTCCATCCAGGGTCAAAAGGCAGTATCACACAGGTATCAGATATGTGGGCCAGCGCCCAAGTAACCCCTGAACTCCCTCCTTCAGAAGGTGCTCCGCTACCCAAGATTTGATTTACCCTGAGACACAAACATGCTGGTGGGTTATGTCTCAGAGCCTCTCCACCTTCTTGGGCCTTCTTGCAGCTGCCAAGACTTGATAACGACATACCTGGGAGACCTTGCAGGCATGATCTGGTCACAGTACTTCACCAGGTAAGCCCACATCCCCACCACAGGCTTGTCTTCAGGACTAAAGAATTGTCTGAGCCAATGCTTCTTACTAGACAGGCCTGCAATCTCTTAGACTCATATCCCCGCCCCAGGACACCCATGAAACTCAAGAATCCTCCTTCTGAGACCCCAGGGCTAAACCAAGAGACCCGTGGTCCTCTAGACTTCCCATCCCAGGACAGCTGCAAGACTCAAAAGCCCTCCTTCTGAGACTCCAGGGCTAAGCCAGGAGGTCCACAGTCCCCTAAACTTACCATCCTAAGACACCCACAAGACTCAAGAACCTTCCTTCTGAGACCCAAGGGCTAACCCAAGAGGCCCACAGTCCCCTAGACTAGCCATCTCAGGATGCCTGCAAGATTTGAGAGCCCTCCTTCCAAGACTCCAGGGCTAAGTCTCTTTTCACTGACCAACTGCAGAAGGCAAGACACTTCTTTTCCACAGTCTAGCAGCAGCAGTTAACAGGATATAGCCAGTGATGTCACTTATTCTTAAGCGGCTTCTACCCCATTCATTCTTTAGAACTTCAGGTCTTAGGCAGTGCCACACACTATTGCTGGCATTGTTCTATAAACCATCTCTTAACAAATCATCTGTCTTAACAGAAAGAATCTCTTAGACTGAAAAGAAAACTAGAGTCCTTTGGTCTAATTGGTCACAAACGCCTTCACAGGAATCCTAAAGTGTTATCATCAATTCAGATCTCTCCTTCTCCATGCCCATGAACAAGACGGATAGATTTTACACTTCCAGGGAAATTGAAAGATAACACTCCTCTTCGCAGAAAGCTCTTCTCCACATTCTTACCCCGAAGAGTAGCCCCAGACTCACAGAACCTGGAGTGGAAATGTGTCCACATGACCTAGTGTTGCATTTAAGGAGGAGCATGTCCCCTAAATCATCTTCAGGAGATCACCTGAGCAGCTCCTGCATGAGTGATCACTGCCCACAGAAAGTGCCCCCTCCATGACCAGAGCCCAACTCCCCAAGTCGCCCACCTGTCTGCTGTGTCCTCTAGGGCAGGAGTCAGCCACGCTCTCAGTGAAAGGCCACACAATAGGTGTTCCATGCCTTGAAATCTCCTCCATGACCACTCAGCTCTTCTGTTGTCCTGAGAGTGGCCATGGACCACCATGACACCAACAGTGTGCCTCAAGACCCAATTTCAACACAAGCAGCTACAGGATGGCCCCAGTCCACCTTGTGGCCCCCACCCAGGAACACCTTCTGCCCAACATGCCTTTATTTCTTTCCAGGCACTTCCCACAAGCCAGCACAACTTCTTTTTCCAAGAGAGTGCTCTTGGCTGAGCTACAGGAGACAGCAACTCTGCAACCCACCATCCTATGCTAAAGGAACCAGGGCATCCAGAACTGGGCTACCATCCCAGGTGACATGCAACCTCCGTAGAAACCAATGGGCAGCCATGACCCTCACGATCAGCACACATCCCTATGTGTGCCTTTTCCCCAGCCTCCTCACAGGGTCCTTGTCCTCCTCATGTGGTCTCGGTCCTCCTTACAGAGTCCCCATCATCCTCTTGGGGTCTCCATCTTCCTCCTGGAGTCCCCGTCCTCCTCAGAGGATATTCATCCTACTTGTGGGGGATTCTTCCTTGCGGGGTCCCCATCTTCCTCACAGGGTCCCCATCCTCCTCACAGGATCATTGTCCTCCTCATGGGGTTTCGTCCTCCTTATAGGGTTCTTGTCCTTCTTGTGGGTCCTCGTTCTCCTCTCAGTGTCCTCATCCTCCTTGTGAGGTCCTCGTCTTCCTCACAGGGCCCTCTTCCTCCTTGGGAGGTCCGTGTTCTCTTCAGGGGATCTCTGCTCTCCACAGGCTTCTCTTCCTCCTTGTGGGGTCCTCATTCTCTTCAAGAGGTCCTCATTCTCCTCGTGGAGTCCTCATTCTCCTCATGGGGTTTCATCCATCTTATGGGGTTTTGTCCACTCATGGGGTTTCACCCTCCTCACAGGGTCCACGTCCTCTTCATAGAGTTTTGTCCTCACTGCAGGGTCCTTGTCTTTCTCACAGGGGCCTTGTCTTCTTTGTGGGGTTTCATCCTCCTCATGGGGTTTCATCAGCCTTGCAGGGTCCACGTCCTGCCCACCTCGGGTCTCTGTTCCAGCCTTGGGCTGTTCTTCTCTTGGGATCTTCAGGCAAGGTCTCATTCTTCCTTACCCCAGCAATACTCTTAGTAATGCCCCTCTGATCTGTATTCCCAGCTCGAGTGCTGTGTCAACTACGTCAGACATCAGGCTATGCAGCTCAACACCACCAGATCAACCCAGTCAAAGACAAACACTGCTTTCTCTCCATCTGCAGAGGACAGAAGACACACAACTGCCCCTGGAATCCCCTCCTCCATCCTCCTAGAAGGCCTCTGGATGCTGCCCGTGAGCATCATGTCATGATTCTAACAGGACTGACTCTCGTCCTCCCGTACCACACACAGTTCTCGCTGGTTGGTGACATGTAGATGCCAGGTAATCTCCAGATATCGAGTGCCACTTTCTCATATGTGAACATGTGACAACTACTTTCAAGGCCAAGCTGTCAGACAGCAAAGGGCAGCATCAGATCCCATGGGCAGGCCCTTCCCTAAGACATCATCACATGGGTGACCTTCATGGTGTAGAAGGAAAACAGGCAGTTCCCTTTCCTGGCACTCCACCATGGTTCACGAAAATTCCCTAAGGAAGAACAGCAGATTCCAGTAAGACTGCCCCAAGCAAGAATGGAACTCTGGTTGATCCATTCATTCAAGAAGACGCACTGTTTTTTTTTTTCCTTTGGCATGTTTGAGTTCCATGTAAATCCTGGATGCTAGGCTTTTGTCAGATATACAGTTGGCAAATATTTTTTCCCATTCTGTGGGCTGTCTCCCCGCTCTCTTGATGGCTTCTTTTGCTTTGCAGAAGCTTTTCAGTTTAATGAGGTCCCACTTGTCTATCTTATCTCTTATGGCATGGACATCTGGAGTTTTGATCAGGAATTGATTGCCTACTCCAATTTCTTTAAGGGTGCCTCCTGTGTTTTCTAAGACTCTTATAGTTTGAGGTTTTATACTTAGGTCTTTGATACATTTAAAGTTGATTTTTGTGTATGGTGATAGGTAGGGGTCCTGTTTCAATCTTCTGTATGTAATCAGTCAGTTTTCCCAGCATTATTTACTGAATAGGTTCTCCTCTCCCCAGTGGTTGTTGGTGGAGGCTTTGTCAAAGATAAAAAGTGCGCAAAAGACATGAATAGACACTTGTCAAAAGAAGATACATGAGCAGACAACAGATACATGAAAAAGTGTCAGCCTCACTAGTCATCAGAGAAATACAAATCAAAATCACATTAAGATACCACCTAACCCCAGTAAGAATGGCCATCATTAATACAACAAACAACAACAGATGCTGGTGAGGATGTGGAGAAAAGGAACGCTTCACCACTGTTGGTGGGAACAAACTAGTTCAACCTCTATGGAAAACAGTGAGGCGATTTCTAAAAGAACTGCAAATTGACCTTCCATATGACCCAGTAACTCCCCTACTGGGAATATACCTGGAGGAATTCAAATCATTCGACAAAAAATACTTGCACACGCATGTTTATTGCAGCACTATTCACAATAGCAAAAACATGGAACCAACTATGCTGCCCATTGAAACTGGACTGGATTTAAAAAAAATGTGTTACACATACACAATGGAATATTATGCCGCCATAAAGAAGAACAAACATATGGATTTCGCAGCAACTTGGGTGGATTTAGAGTCTATCATACTCAGGGATCTATCACAGAAACAAAGACCAGAGTACCACATGTTCTTACTCATAAGCGGACCCTCAACATTTACCATATACAATAAAAAAGGGATTGCAGTAGTGGGACACTGCTGGGGGAGGAAGGGGAGGGGCACATGACATCAATAAGGGAACCTGATCTCAAACCAGGCAAGTGGGGACCAAAGATAGGCCCAAACTTTACCTGTACGATGTCCATTTGTATACCTAATCCTGAATTGTACCCCACATCTTTAAAATAAATATAAAAGTAAAATAAAAGAAAGAAAACACATTGATCACTGACCATGTGCCGCACCAGGCCTTGGTGCCGGGAATCATTAACTAACGCATGAAGCCTATAGTCTAATCAGGAGACAGACAAGAAGATAGGTCAGTTAAACAGGAAGTAGGCTGCACAGTGACAGGTGTCATAGAGTCAAAACAGCAGAAATGGGGCCCCGGGAGGCTGGGAAGAGCAGCTCAGGTCAGGTGAGACGGCCAGGAAGCGACCCACAAAAAGGCGTCATTGAGTCAGCCTGGAGCCACTGGAGAAGAACTGCCAGGAACAGCAGGGCGGAAGCGTGGCTGGCACATTAAAAACAATTGTGGAAAATGGGCACATGGCCTGAGCAGAGAGAGAAGACAGCAAGTGCCAGCCCAGTTGAGCATCCCGATGGCTCTGCAGCCTTCACTCTGGACAAGGAGGATCTTGGAGGCTTCAGCTCTAGGAAGAGCCATGATCTGGCTGAGGATCCCGGAGCCCCTGTGGGAAGCAGAGTTCTAAGGGGTAGGCAGGGCAGAAATGGGGGCCTGCTCAGACCCACAGGGACACTGCCGTCCCCAGAACAAAGGGGTTCAGCACCAGAAAGGAAGAATGTCAAAGTGCACGTGCATTTTGCAGCAGGAGAGGCTGGGGGCACAAGAGAAAGAGGAGGCTAGACAACTCCAGGCCATGAGAAACAGGAAGCAGTGTTCGCGAGGTGCTGGTGGCTGAGCCATGTCCCCTAGATTCATGAGTCCAAGCCTTCACCCCCACGTTTGAAGATAGGACCTTTAAAAGGTAATTAAGGTTAAATGAGGTCACTAAGGTGGGCTTTGATGCAATGTGACTGGTGTCCTTACAAGAACAGAGGACCAGGACACAGACACACATGGAGGGATGACGCTGTGAGGACACAAGGAGAAGACGGCATCTTCAAGCCAAGAAGAGAGAGCTCAGGAGGAACCAGACTTGTGACACCTTGATCTGCAACTTACAGCCTCCAGGATTGTGAGAGAATAACTGTTGTTCACGCTGCCCCAGTGTGGTGTTCTGTTAGGGCAGCCCTGGCTGACTAACACAGAGAGGGAAGAGGTTGGAGTGATACCTGCTCACATGTGCATGTTTTCCCTTAAGTTAACTGAGTCACGCGTACCACCAACTCCTCTCACCTGGTGTGGAGCTACTCCTCCACTCCACTAAGGAGTGGTACTTGCCGCTGGGCCCCGAGGTTCCCCCAGAACTGAGACCACAGAGGGCAGGGCACACAGAGACCTTCACACAGGGGTCTCGTGCCCACAGGACACAGGCAAGCTCTAGAAAAGAGGCCTTCTTTTTCCACTGCTGCCTCTGGCTTCAGTAAACAGTGTCCACATTCGTCCTGGGCTACTCCCTTCCTTCCTTCCTTCCTTCCTTCCTTCCTTCCTTCCTTCCTTCCTTCCTTCCTTCCTTCCTTCCTCCTTCTTGGGGAATTAGAACCTCTGTCTACCCACCAACACACCATTTATTTAAACATGGACACCCTGCAATTGGATGACACCTAGGCATTTTTACAAAGGAGACGCACAACTATAATTCTGATCCATGTGTGTGTTCAGAAGATATGTTCACAGAACCCATCATGTGTGTCATACATCCTCTACAGGAGGCAAAATCAACAAAGAGACAACCACACTGTCTACTCAGAGCCTTGGTGAGCACTTGAAGCAGGAGGAAGGAGGCTGGGGTGCTTCGCTGAGTCAAGCAGCAGCCAAAGCCTGGGCCCTCTGCTATGGTCTCCAGCTTTCTCCCAGTATCTGTAGAATAGATGTATCTAAATTTAAGAGCAGAGAGAAAACCCTTAAGCACAACACAGCTGCTATGTTCCTGTGATGTTCTGTTGCTACAGATGTCCTTCAGATCTAGGCGTCTATTTTGTTATGTAAGTGTAGGTCTGTGCACCTCTTCAGAGAAAGTCTCCAAAGGAAGAGAACATGTCTCAGACCCAAAATTTACCAACAGGTCTGTGTTTGGTAAATTGGTGTGATGAATATACAAATATTAGAATTATAGCAGCATGCAGGAGTGGGTCTGAACCTACACAGAAGTCAACAGATCACAGACTGTCTGATACAGGGAAAAAGTGGTGAATCTAAGAGATGTGAGTACATGAATTCACTATAAAGTTATAGCCACAACCATAAATATTATTTAATCACTCTCTAAGTACTTCAAGAATTTGGTGGTTCAACCTAGCATGAAGCATTATAACTCCAAGTTCACACGTAGCATGCCTGAAGTTCACAAGAAGAACCTATTCCAAGCACATCCAAAATCTCACGACTGGGAAGAGGAGCTTCCCCAGTGAGGATAGCAGAAATGCCAGGACACAGGAACACAGCGCATGGTTGTGACTGTTGCTGCCCAAAACTAAAATTTTTTGATACAGTCACTGGTATGACACTGTGCAGGAGACAGAGAAGGGAGTGGGGTGGGGACAAGCTCAAGGGGTGGTGTAAAAAAGTGGGTGTCACAAAACAAGGCCCAGCCTGCTAGTGACATCACAGACACATCTGTATTTCTCAACTTGTTTCTCTGGATGCCTCTGAAGAAAGCCATTTCAAGTCCCAGAAGCTGGCTTACTAGATTTGAGAAGTAGGCACTATTTTAAGAATTTAAAGGGAAATGTAAATACTTAAAGGTAAATGTCTTAAATCGTTGGTAGTATTTCAAGTACAGTTTTATTCCTTATTACTTGGTTGTTTGGTGAATTCAATTCAGTACATAATATCAGAGGAGGAGAAATAACTCCACTCAGATCAGAGAGCAGCTCTCCTCACCAGAAACACACATGTACATGCATATTAATGTACATATACACACTAACATATGCATACATGCAAACACACTGATATCCACATGCACACACTAACATGCATGCGCACACACACGGAGACAGGCACATGCACACAGAGGCACGTGTGACACAATGTGACTATCATGTTTGGGTTAATGTAGTCTTATTCTTGAAAGTCTTTAATTTAGATTAAATATTTTTTTAAGAAGGAGGACACATTTGGGAAAAAACTGCAAATAAAACCATCACGACAGCAGCGTTTTGACCACACAGGCGGAGGACACAGACATGGGCCAGGATGTGCTGCTGCCTCTGGCTTCAGGATTCACATTTCCAAGGTTTTCTTTCTTTACACTGATTTGGTCAAGAAAGACAGAGTTTTTTAAAGGTAAAAAGACCTAATCATGCTAACAAAACACAAGTTAAAATGCAGGTAATTGGGGCATGGCAATGAAATTTACACTTTTTTTTTTTTTTTAAGTAGAAAGCATACATTCTATTCAACAGAAATGTCCTGAATAATGTGCTCCTGGCATCAAGAAAAGGCAGGCCCAGCACACCTCAGCCCACACTCACTCAGAATCTGTTACAGACTTCATAAAATAATGGCTTATAACTTCCCAGCTTGTCTTTATTCGTTGCTCATACTTTGCACGTTAAAGCCCACAAATTAAAATAGCTGCATGCTGGCATGCAGAGCTAGTCCTGCCCATCAGTGCCAGTGAGAAGGTGCAGGTCGCAATTCTGCTAAGCACCACCATGCCCCTCAACAGGGAGTGCTCCTCTGTGATGACTGGTCAGTCTGGCGCTAGTCCTTTTCTTTGCCCAGGGGTAGAGCTATAAAATGATTCAGTGTTATCACATCCTGAGATGGAGCTTGGTGTACTTGCCAACATTGAGTTTTCACCCTAATGAATCCTGTTCCTTAGTGGCTGATTAATTCTTCATCAAGGCAACCTCTTTACTCTGCTTATGAACATCTTGCATGAGGGCAAGCCCACTGCACTGATGAAAAAGCACAAATCCACGTCCTACTGAGAAATCATCAGCCTCAATATATATATATTTTTTTTCACTACTTTGAAAATGACAAAGAAGCTAAGCCAACCTGTCATGTTCTGAAATAGATAAAAGATGAAAAACTTATTTTGCAATGATTTTTCCAGAAAATATAGAAATTTTGTCTAAATCCATCGTGAAAATAAAATCTTTAAAGATGAAAGCTACTCATGAATATAAATAAAAATAGATCTTCTGGCAGCAGAATAATAACCCCAAAGAAGTTCACACTCTAATCCCCACAGTGCATGCATCTGTGACCGCACACAGCACAGGGACTTTGCCTTAGGTCACAGGATCTGAGATGGAGGTGATCACATGACCCAATGTAATCACAGGAGTCCTTAACTCAGAGAACCTTTCCTGGCAGCAAGAACCAGAAACACAGCATTGAAAGAATCCCCCCTGAGGAGGGGCCGTGAGCTGTGGAATGCAGGACCCTCCAGACGCTGGAAAAGGTCAAAACTGAACCTCTTCTGGGGCCTCCAGAAGGAACTAGCTCTGCTGACTCCTTGACTGTAGCCCCGTAAGATCCATGTCTGGACTCCTGAGCTCAGAACTCCAAAACAGTAAGTTTGTATTGCTTAAGCCAAGAAGTCGAAGGAACTTGTTACAGCAAAAAGCCTGAATTCTCTCAGGACAAAAGTACTAAAGCACTTTCTCCACCACTACACCTTCATGAAAAGTTTTATGAATAATTTAGCAGCATTACAGCTACGCTGACCATAGTTCTCAAATACCTGCATTAATCATACGTGCGCCATTTTCTTTTAAAGCACTGTAAACTAGTAAGAAGCACTAGCAAGAAAATCTCGTCTCATCCCCAGTCCTGTTTGCTGGAATGATCTGGCACCTAGCAGAGATGCTCCTTGGGTCTGTGCTATCTACATAAACTTGAAATCCAGATTAATGTGCTATGTGCAAAGCCAGAGTAAACAAGGCACACTATAGACATCATCTCATCGCAAAGATCTGAAAGGGAAGGCCCAGCTTCCATCCACCCACCCTGTACCATCTCTTCATCCTAATTGATCCCACAAGGCATTTTCACCATTCAACTCCTACCTAAAGCCAAGCACTATCTTCTCTCAGGGATCATCAGAGGTTCTGTATATGCCAGAGCTTACATTCTTACACAAACATGGTAGTTTTTACTGCCTCCACATGCATGTGGAAAAGAAAAGAGAAAGAAACTTTAACATAAGTGTATATTTTTTAAAAATCAATGAAAAGGAAGAGTGATAGAAGAGTATTCTGTGACTCATTTATCAATTCCCCCAAATACAAAAACAATCCAATATTAGAAAATTTAACAGTATCAATTTTCAGTAAATGATGTTACAACAGTGGGTTAACCAATTAGAGGCAGAAGTAAGTAGGACCCTGAATTATAGATACACCAAAATAAAATCAGAAGGATTCAAGCTATAAGTAAAAAATTAAAAAGTGATAGCTGAATGTTTATATAATTTTTGTTTGGCAAAGAAAGGCTTTTAAAGTACGGCACCAAAGTCAGAAATCATAAAGGAACAGATTCATAGACATAATTGCAGAAAACTTTGCTTCTTAAACATAAAAAAAGTTAATGTTGGAACTCAAAGGGCAATCTAAGAAACAAAAATATTTGAATTGTAACTACATTAACAATACATACCTTTTTCTTTGATTTCAAAAGAATAAAATAAGCATACTAACAATATTGAAATGAGAAAAAGACCCAATCATGCAATTCACACACACACAAAAAAAGAGATGGAAAAGAAGGAAAAAATATATTTTAACATCACTAACTTAAATAGTTGAAATTGTCAATTAAGTATCTTCTGTCAAACTAGAAATTATACTGAGACTTTAAGAAGCAAATGTTGTCAAGTATACAGTTTTGGTAGGAGGGCAAAAAGGTAGATTTTTCTAGAAACCATATTAAATACACATGGAAAATATTTTTAAATATTCATATCCCTTTTGAAACATCATTCATCTGAAAATATATTCTAAGGAAACTAAGTCCCCAAATAGGGGTAAGTCATCCAAGCATTTTTTATGTTCCCAGAGAACTATATGGAAGACTGGTCCATAGACTGAGATACGCCTACATAGTGGTATACTTCATAGCTATTTACACATTTTAAATATGTTGTCAAGGAAAAGTTACCATAATATACTGCATTGTGTTCAAACATCTGCTATCATATTAGGCATAACATATCTTATTTCATTCATATAAACTGTGAACATATACGTGAACAAGAATATAGAAAATATAAAAAGTAGATCAAAATGTCAATCATTGCTATCTCTGAACTTTTCTTCGTTTTATGTTAATTTTCCCATGGTAAGACATGTTGCTTATACAGTTTTTAAAAGAGAAGAGGCAAATTAACACTTTGCAATTACGATGTTCACAATCTCTACAAGCTCTGAATTAGACACTTTATTTTTAAGTATAAATTTACTTCCAAGTTGTTGAACTGAAAAGAATTATTTACTTATAAAAGCAATGGGTACTCATCATCCCATGCCCAGAAGTCCTTGTAATAAGACAAGAGTTATCTTACCTTGAGAACTGAAAAGACTTCAGGGTTTACAATCAAAGCTTGTCACCTCTATGGATGATGAAACAAGACAGGCAAAACAAGATTTGTCACGGTCAGAAAAGAGATACTGACAAACCTGAGCCTCGCCTGGGTTCCCAGCTGCCAAGTTGATATTGGTTATTTTTATACATTCTGCCTCCACTCTCTTTTCTAGCACAAGAAACTGATTCCCTAACCAATGTAACAGGCGATATTAGTGCTCTCATGGTTTTCTTGCTAATAAGGGAAAAGTATAAACAGGATGGATTTAGCCTAGTAAACAACGAAACAAAATTGGGCTCATGAGTTTAATAAAGAAAAAACATTAGTAAACACATTTTAAGAAATCAGAGGGCATTGCAAAACCCTAACTAAAAGCCAGTGATTCTTTACCCAATGAAAATGAACAATACTGTACTGTTTTAACATGGGCCTATTTCTTGGTGCATGAATCTATTGTCAAAACATATAGACATTTAGGATAATAAATGAGTCCTGTTGCATTTCTTTTCTTTTTCTTTTTCTTTACTTTTTTTTTTTGAGTCAGGGTCTCACTCTGTAGCCCAGCCTGGAGTGCAGTGGCATGATCATGACTCCCCACAGCCTTGACCTCCCAGACTCAGACGATCCTTTTGCTTCAGCCTCCTAAGTAGCTGGGACTACAGGGAAACTTCATCACACCTGGCTAATTTTTTACAAATTTAAAAAAATTTTTTGTAGAGATGAGATATTGCTATGTTACCTAGGCTAGTCTTGAACGTCTGTCCTCAAGTAGTCCTCCTGCCTCAGCTTCTGAAAGTGCTTGGATTACCGGCATAAGCCACTGCATCCAGGCTTCTATTAAGTTCCTTTTCCTACATAGTTTTGTCTCTGAACAACATAGTTCTATTCATAGTTACCTTGAGAAAAATGAATTTTCTTTTGCAAAATAAATTAGAATTCTACATTCAGAATTATTATGCCTTGACCTGGAACTATGCTAAGAATCCATTCTATAATTTCTCTTATTTTAAATAAGACAAAATATCAAAATGCACTCCATTCTTATACTTTTTTTAAGCACCATAGAAATATAAATACTGTTCTAAATTCTGCATGAGGATTTCATTTGCAGTAATTACCAAAGTGAGTGTTAGACAATTACATCGATGAAATGATAACCATTTGAGTTAAGTTCAACAGGCTGTCTCAAAGACATTTTATTGTTATTCCTAAAAGTCCAAATATGTATTTTGAATACAATACTTTTAAATGGAATTGCATGAAAACCTGCTACCCTTCAATGTTCTAAGAACCCCCATGAAAAATCCTCAAGCTAAAGAGAAACAGTTTCATATCAAGATTATATTATCTACTTCTCTTTGTTATTCAGACTCCAGAAAATGCCTAAGTCTTATAAGTTAGACCATAAAAGTATAGCAAAGTTTCTCAACCTTGCCTCTTCTTCAATATTTTTGGTCCAGATCATTCTTTGCTGTGGGGGTGTCCTGTGCAGTGCAAACTGTTCAGCCGCCCTGGCCTTGACTCCCTGGATGCCAGAAGTAAGCTCCCTCCAACTGTGACAACCAAAACTATCTGCATTTTCTAAGGGTGTCTCCTGCATTTTCGGAGGTCCTTATAGTTTGAGGTTTTGTGTTTAGGTCTTTAATCCATTTATTTATTTATTTATTTAATTTTTTTTTTTTTTTGAGTTGGAGTCTCACTCTGTTGCCCAGACTGGAGTGCAGTGGCCGCTCCCAGCCACCGCAGCCTCGACCTGCTGGGCTCCGGCGATCCTTCCACTTCAGCCTTCCAAGTAGCTGGAACTACAGGCGCGCGCTACCACGCCTGGCTAATTTTTTTTTTATTTATTGTAGAGATGAGGTCTCGCCAAGTTGCCCAGGCAGGTCTCAAACCCACGGGCTCAGGCAATCCACTCACCTCAGCCTCCCAAAGCACAGGATTACAGGCTGAGCCACCGAGCCCGGCTCTTTAATGCATTTAGAGTTGATTTTTGTGTATGGTGGTAATTAGGGGTCTTGTTTTAATCTTCTGCATGTTGTCAGTCAGTTTTCCCAACACCATTTACTAAATAGGTTCTCCCAGGAGACCACTCTTATGAAAACTGGAACTGGCAACCAATTCCTGATCAAAACCCCAAGTGCCCAGGCCATAAGAGATAAGATAGACAAGTGAGACCTCATTAAACTGAAAAGTTTCTGCAAAGCAAAAGAAACCATCAAGAGAGCAGGGAGACAGCTCACAGACTGGGAAAAAATATTTGCCAACT
>NW_007160316.1:160439-164009 GCF_000164805.1 Carlito syrichta | reverse complement strand
GGATCTACAAGGAACTCAAATGTGCCAAAAAGAAAAAAAACAAACAGCCCCATTACAAAGCGGGCAAAAGATATGAATAGACACTTCTCAAAAGAAGACATACAAGCAACCAACAAATACATGAAAAAATTCTCAGCCTCACTACTCATCAAAGAAATGCAAATTAAACCCACACTGAGATATCACCAACTCTAGTCAGGATGGCCATCATGAACAACTCAAAAAAACAACAGATGCTGGAGAGGATGCGGGGAAAATGGAACACTTCTACACCATGGAAAACAGTTTGGCAATTCCTAGAAGATCTAAAAATCAACCTTCCATGTGACCCTGCAACCCCCCAACTGGGATTATACCCGGAGGAACTCAAATCATTCTATAAAAAGATACCTGCACATGTATGTTTATTGTAGCATTGTTCACAATTGCAAAAACATGGAACCAACCGTGCTGCCTATTGAAAAAGGACTGAATTTTTTTAAATGTGGTACATATACACAATGGACTATTATGCAGCCATAAAGAAGGACAAAATTATGGACTTCACAGCTATCTGGGTGGACTTAGAGTCTATAATACTGAGTGATGCATCACAGAAACAAAGAACCGAGTATCACAAAGAATTGGAGTATCACATGTTCTTGCTCATAAGCAGACCTTGAAAAATTATCCTAATACTATAAGAAAAGGATTGGCAGTAGTGGGAAACTGTGGTGGGGCGGGGAACATACCTCATCAACAAGGGTACCTGCATGAACATTTGTATATCTAACCCTGAATTGTACCCCATATCTTTAGAAAAAATTTTTTAAAAAACTATCTCTAGACACTGCCAAATGTCCCTGGGGATAAAAGTGTCCCCTCTGAGAATCACTCCAGAATCCTGATATAAAGGAAAATGGAAGACATCCTGTGGCGCCTAAGCAAGTTCCCTTTCACCTCCCGGTTCTGAAACATGCCCCACTTGTGAGAGAGAAGAGCAAGATTGGGTCTTCATAGAAAAAGGTGCTCAGGAAAGAATGGAGGTGGGAAAATGAGGACTGCATTAGCTTCTCTCTTCCTCAAATCCGCAGAAATGGCAGAGGTTTAAAAAGAAAAGGAGGTATCTCAATGTGGTTTTGGTTTGCATTTCTCTGATGATGAGTGAGGCTCAGCAGTTTTTCATGTGTCTGTTGGCTGCCCATATATCTTCTTTTGAGAAGCGTCTATTCGTGTCTTTTTCCCACTTTTTAAAGGAGCTGTTTATTTTTTTCCTCTCAGTGTGTTTGAGTTCCTTATAGATCCTAGATGTTACACCTTTGTCAGATATACAGTTGACAAATATTTTTCCCATTCTTTGGGTTGTCTCCCTGCTCTCTTGATAGTTTCTTTTGCTTTGCAGAAGCTCATTAACTTGATGAGGTCCCACTTGTCTATCTTATTTCTTAAGGTACCGGCCTTTAGGGTTCTGAATAGGAATTGATTCCCAATAGCAAAAACATGGAACCAACCATGTTGCCCACCAAAGCTGGACTGGATTTAAAAAATGTGGTACATATACACAATGGAATATTATGCAGCCATAAAGAAGGACAAATATATGGACTTTGCAGCAACTTGGATGGATTTGGAGTCAATTATACTCAGTGATTTATCACAGAAACAAAGAACTGAATTCCATATGTTCTCACAAGATGACCTTGAACAATTATAATGCTATAAGAAAGCAATTGGCAATAATGGAAAACTAGGGGGGGTATTGGCAGTTGAGGGAAACTTCTAGAGGAGGGAGGGGCATACCTTATCAACAAGGGTAACTGCATGATCAATGTTTATATACCTAACCCTGAATTGTACCCCACATCTTTATAATAAAAAAAAGAAAGAAAAAAAAAAGAAGAGGAAATCTCACAAATGGTTGGAAAATAGGAACATGCAGACCAGCCATAAAACAAAACCATGAAGGACCCACTAACAACAGAAGATAGATGGATCAGAGTCACCGAGTGGCACCCAGAATCCAAAAGCCAACAGAGACACTGGACACAGGCAGTGTAGACTCACGAGTGGCCAGTCAACGGGCCCCAGCAAGCAGAAGGACTGCTGTCAAATTCTACCCCACAGAACTCAAAAGCACAATGCTGCTTCCATGCAACTGAACCACCTCCCAAGAATGTAAGAGAAGTACAAAAATACCCAGATCTCATCAAGGCAAAAACTACATGCCTATGACAGAAAAGAGAAAAGTCTCAACTCCTTGACTTTAGCTTTGGCCTTTAAGAGAACTGAAGTGCAAATTAAAACCCAAGTGAGTAGAAGAAAGGAGATAACAAAGATCAGCACAAACATAAGTAAAACAGAGAATACCAAAACAACAGTGAAAATGAAATCAAAACCTGGTTCACTGAGAAGATTTACAACATCAATAAACTGCAGACCAACGAGGAAATAGAGGAAGGAAAGAAGCCCCAAATGAATAACAGCCAGAATGAGAGAGCCGATACAGACAAGGAAAGATGACGGACATCTCCATGCACTGAAGCCAAAAGCTTACGGTGCTTCTCAGCAGATGGGAGGTGGCCTCCGCGCCCTCCCCACCAGGACACCTGGCAACACTGGAGTCTTTCTGGTGTCACAGACACCACCCAGACACAGAAGCTGGGCAGCTGCCCAATACCCCTACATGCAGGAAAGCCCCTCGACACAGCAATATCTGACCCCAAGTATTAGCAGTGGAAATGACTCATCCTAAGGTTTTTCGGTTTCCCACAGAATGTTCCACCCTCCAAAGCAAAATCTAACAAAACTACCTCATTTGGCAACAATGTGCCAAACCACAGGCATAGGGCAGCCTTGGGCATCATAGGTGGGCACCCATTCTGCTGGCCTCACCTGAAGATGGTCCCAGGGGCACTGTGGATTGACTTTCCCAACCAACTCAGAGGGGGGAAATCTCCCTATGAAAATACAAAAGCTTGCCTTATGTCACCTCAAAAGCTATTCACAAACCTCCCCAGGCTCCAGCAAAGGAGCAATGTGTTCCTGGCTGTGGCCGCTTGGTCTGACAGCCTGAAATCAACACCATTTTTTGAGGCTAATGGGTAGATAAAGAAAGTATTAGAATCTGAAAAGATGTGAAGCTGCCACTGTGTGAGACATATAAGGAGAGAAAAGAAACTGGAGGAAAATTATCAGAGAGTAGCAGCAACAGGGTCCACCTGAAATCTGGACATTTTTCATTAACTTCAGTCTCTTCTAGAATAAGAAATAAGATTATATATATAATCCTCTCTTCCCTTAGACAAATCAAGTGGAATGCTTCTGTTTATGGAGGTTTCAACCAGTAATGTGATAGACTCAATGGCATGGTGGGGAGGGGCGGGCAAATGGTTTTAGACCTACTCTCAAATATACTTCAAATGTGTCCAGAGACTACAGCTGGTGGGCATGGCTTCTTGGAAAGTCCCAGAAGCTGGACCCCAGCGAGTGGGCATTTCCATCAACTACAGCTGTGGAATGCTGCTGCTTGAAGGCTGGGTCCCGTCTGGCCTCAGCCTAGGGACAGGGCACTACCCCCCCTACCCACCCCCC